>NC_135884.1:142222103-142442103 GCF_964194155.1 Cetorhinus maximus | reverse complement strand
TGTGTGAGTGTGCCCGTGACATGGCGTGTGTACCCGCCTGTCCATCTGGGTGAGTGTGAAAGTGTGTTGTGTACGTGCATGTGTATCAGTGCATGCACGCAGACCTGGTGAGGAGCTGTTAGTCAGTACTCATTGTTCAGGCTGCTGGATGAGAAATGGCCACTTAACAAGGGCACCAGAGGCTGTCCCATGAAGCCCAATGGTGCTGTATCCGAATAGGGAGTTGGCACTTTAAGGAAATGAGGTGGAAAGGACAAAGCTGATAATTAGTGAGGTGACTGTGTAACCGTATCCCTACAAACAGTCAGTGTCTCCATCGACTGGAAACGCTAACTCTGCTTCTCTCTCTACGGAGGCTGCCAGACCTGCTAAACATTTCCTGTTTTTCCTCTTCAGGAATGGGGATGGGGGTGGGGTGGGGCAGAATCGGTGTCAAAGCAAAGATAAAGGATCAGATAATAGCACCTTGAGGCTCTTTGCCACAAAACGATCTAATTGGCCCACCAATTCACTCCGCTGTCACCAGGAGCACCGTTAAAAGGAAAGAGCAGAGGGTCTGATGGTAACCAAAATAAACCTGAACCTATATTAATGTTATTTAGGAACACTAGGATCGGAATAGGCCACACAGCGCCTCAAACCTGTCCCACCATTCAGTTAAATCACAGCTACTCTGTACCCTGACTCCATCTGTAGCCCGATATCACTTGATACCTTTGCCTTACAAAAAGAAATCAATCTTAGTCTCGAAAGCTTCAATTGTCTGAGCGTCCACAGGCTTTTATGGCAGAAGTTTCCGCTCCCCTTTGTGTGAAAAAAGGTGCCTCCAGATTTCACCCCGAATATTAGTCTAGCCCTAACTTTGAGATTATATCCCCTTGTTCTTGAGAGGAAATTGTTTTAGACGAGGCCCTGCTGTGAATACGTTACTCTCTGTGTTACCATAAAAATTAAACCAAAGGAAATGAGCGTAATATTGAATTACAACCACAAGATGTCACTATAGAGTCACAGTGGAGAGCAATTGGAGGGGCTTTTTTGAGGGGGGGGGGATACAAGCTGGTGGGAGGAGGGAGGGGAAAGGTTTCCTTTAAGCAAACTTGGATTTAAACAGGGTTAAACGTGCATTACTACAGACAACTCGGTCGGGGTAAAAGACACATGGAGCCGGGGTTTTATATAATCTAAGCTGGACTGCTTTAAAAGAGGCATGTAATGGTAGTCGACTGCATACGCTTTCCCACCTCCAGTAGTTTCAGGCATTCATTCCTGATGCTGCTGACGTTGAGGCATCCTCTTCCTCTCTTCACTTTAGGGCGAAGCTTAATGCGGCCAGGCTTTTACCTAGAGGAGGATGCAGGTCGAAGAGATGCACCCACTGTGAGACTCCTGCACCTGTTCTCGCACATCTCCCAGCTGCCAGTTTTCAGAGAGAGAGAGACATTAATTATTAATGCATGCTTCAAAGATTCTCCTGCTAATTCTGGTTTATGTGGTCGTGTGTCTGTGTGTGTGTGTATGGGCCTTTTGTGTGTGTCAGTGCATGCACTGTGGGTGTACCTGGACACTGGGTTTGTATGTGTGTGTGTTTGCATACACTGTGCGTTGGCACTGATGTGCATTGTGTGTGTGTGAGCTTAATTTAAGTGAGCTCCTGCAGTTGTTGAGGTTTCATTCCGTTGAAACACAGAACCACAGAAACCATAAGACGTAGGAGCGGAAGTGGGCCATTCGGCCCATCGAGTCTGCTCCGTCATTCAATGAGATCGTGGCTGATCTGATAATCCTCAACTCTACTTTCCTGCCTTTTCCCCCATAACCCTTGATTCCCTTACTAATTAAAAACCTGTCTATCTCAGCCTTGAATATACTTAATGACCCAGCCTTTACAGCCCTCTGCAGTAAAGAATTCCACAGATTCACTACCCTCTGGGAGAAGAAATTCCTCCTCACCTCTGTCTTAAATGGGCGACCCCTTACTCTGAGATTATGCCCTCTGGTCCTAAACTCTCCCACCCACAAGGGAAACAAACTCTCAGCATCTACCCTGTCAAACCCCCTAAGAATCTTTTATGCTTCAATAAGGTCACCTCTCATTCTTCTAAACTCCAATGAGTACAGGCCCAACCTACTCAACCTCTCCTCAAAAGAAAATCCCTCCATCCCCAGGATCAACCTAGTGAACATTCTCTGGACTGCCGCCAATGTCAGTATATCTTTCCTTAGATAAGGGGATCAAAACTGTTCACAGTATTCTAGGTGTGGTCTAACTAGTGCCTTGTATAGTTTTAGCAAGACTTCCCTATTTTTATACTCCATTCCCTTTGAAATAAAGGCCAACATTCCATTTGCCTTCCCTATTACCTGCTGAACTTGTATGCTAGCTTTTTGGGATTCATGCACGAGGACCCCCAAAGCCCTCTGTGCTGCAGCTTTCTGCAGCCTTTCTCTATTTAAATAATATTCAGCTCCTCTATTCTTCCTGCCAAAGCGCATAACCTCACATTTTCCCACATTATATTCCATCTGCCAAGTTTTTGCCCACTCACTTAACCTGTCTATATCCCCTCGTAGACTCTTTGTGTCATCCTCAGCACTTGCCTTCCCATCACTTTTGTGTCATTCGCAAACTTGGCGACAGTACATTCACTTCCCTCATCCAGCAAAGTACAGCCCAGTGAGCAGGGGAATACATGTTCAAAATTGGGACAGGGATTTGACAGCAGGAATCATAAGACAGTGAACAGAGCAAAAAGCTTGACTGAGTAATTTTCCTCTCACAATCATTGCTCCTTCCCCAGCCCAACACCCTTTAAAGAGAGAAAAATATTGCATTTGTATAGTGTCTTTCATGACCTCAGAAGTGCTTCAGACCCAATGAATAATTGAAATAATGCAGGAAACGTGGCAGCCATTTGCACACCAGCCAGCTCCCACAATTAACAATGTGTAATGACTAGATAATCTGTTTTAGTGAGGGATAAATATTGGACAAGATACTGGGGAGAACTTCTCAGCTCTTCTTCATACTAGTGCGCTTGGTATGAGGATCATTATGTCCACCCAAGATTGTGATTAGCTGAAATCAGCAAATTAAAACCAAGGATCTGACTTTGATCTATTCTGGCCTTTATAGTTTTGCTGTCACTGAATATTCACATGTGTACATTTCCAAGCCAGGGTCACTGTCTGACCTTCTGGAGGCTGGGTGTGGAGGCAGGTGGGGAGGGGGATTGTGTGGGGGTTGAGGGGGGTGGGGTTATGTCTTATTTCACTTTCTTAACCAAAGTTTTCAGTGACCAGTTGTAGCAACCCAGGAGTTGTTTAAGCGACAGTTGGTTCATGAACTGGCAAGACACCCGGGTCTTTCTCAATGGATGATTTAAGATTTTTTCGATCTTGGTTCATGGTCACCAGAGCCGGATTCTGAGCCAGGTAGAAGCTGCTTTAGATAGGGGCATACGATAGTTCAAACCCTATGTGTGAGTAATGTAGATCATTTCACATCACCTTATATGAACAGGCTGTTACCCTGTAGTGACCTGACTCCTTTATTCTTCCCTGGGATGTGGGCATCGCTGGCAAGGCCAGCATTTGTTGTCCGTCCCTAATTGCCCTTGAACTGAGTGGCTTGCGCAGCCATGTCAGAGGGCGGGTAAGAGTCAACCACGTCGCTGTGGGTCTGGAGTCACATGTAGGCCAGACCGGGTAAGGATGGCAGATTTCTTTCCCTAAAGGGCATTAGTGAAGCCGATGGGTTTTTACGGCAATCCAGGGTAGTTTCACGGCCACCATCACTGAGACTAGCTTTATATTCCAGATTTATTAATTAAGTTCACATTCCACCAGCTGCCATGATGATCGAGTCATTATTGCCTCATTGATGGGGCAGACTGCTAAGTAGAAGAGAGCACGGTTAGCTCAGATCATTTGGAGATGTATTCTAAAAGGAAGCTGCCACCTAGTCCTAAGTGGAGGGGCTCGCTTTGATCAGGAGATCAGTGCCTCTTGGCCTGTTTGCCTAGACAATTGAGTCGTAAGGTTACATTAAGCATGAGCATTTGTTACAACCGGTCCCCTGGCGAGGTTCCCCCAATTTGTTGTGATCCTGGACGGAGTACCCCAAATTGTTATGCTCTCGGGTGAGAAGGGATGAACTGGTTCCCTTTTCTTTATTCAGCCCCCTTGTTTGGTCGCAACAAGGTTAATTTGAAAAGGATCCCTTCCCTCGTGGATACCTTTTCCCAGTCCAAATGTATTCATGTTTTAAAAGGAACCAGGCTGTCTTGAGTTAAAGAAAGAGTGAGTTTATTAGTTACTTAATACAAGAAAAAAAAAATGCAACACACATTCACACAGATTAGAAATGGGAAGTGAGCCCAAAAATTAAAGTTAAAAAGAAATATGAATCAGTCCTTGGGCTTGTCGGTGAGGAGTAAATAGTGAAATGTTGCAGCCGTTGAATTGGGGTGATTCCTTTTTGACTGCGGCTTTGCTGACTTGTGACTTGCTTCCAGCAATCAGAGAGAGAGAGATTTTTTTTACCTGCAGATGCAGGGATTCCCAGTTGGTGTTCTTCAGCTGTGATCTTCACAGCGCACACACACCAGAGCGGAACCCCAGACTACTACACACAACTAGGATTGTAGTTGGCTCTTTAAAAACACCTTTCCTTGTGTTTTCCTGAAAGGGGAAAAAACAAACAAACATGTCTTTCGCCCAGATCTGCTTTCTTTTCAACTCAGTTCATGTTCACAGTCTTCAACAAGAGGTGGTCTTGGCTGAGATGGTAATCATTTTACATTATCTCCGCAACCACAGGATATTACAGTTCAGTTTACGTTGTATCTTTTCCTTTGGAGTGCCTCTGCCTGAAGTAGGCTGTGTCACACCTTTTAGGTGCGACATTCGGTTCTCTCTGAACTAGCTGGTCAAGTAATCCACACAGGAATTTTCCAGCGAGTCCTTACAGTCTCAGCCAGCTTTTGCTTGTATGTCCTTTTTTAAAAAAAACACATATCTCACTTAAAAGTTCAATCTGCCCATAAGTAACTTGGGGACAGGATCCGTGGTTATGACACTGTCCATTGCAGGCAAGCGGTTGTCCTGCTGTCACCAGCACTGTTCAATAGGAATCATCCAACCACACCACATCCTGGGATTTTTGCTGAGACTCTAATGTTAAACCACCAGTTACACCTGAACATTTTCCCTTCCCTTTAGGAGTCAGAGTCTTTGGCTTTCATTTGAAGTGGGAAGGTAAGTAGGGGAGAGCAGCAGACGGTGGTCCTGGGTCTCAGTTCAGGCTCTGCTTCCCTACGACAGCACCAACTTTCATTTATATAGCACCGTTAACTTAGTAAAACGTCCCAAGGAGCTTTGCAGGGGTGTTATCAAACAAAGTTTGACACTGAGTAACATATGAAGATAATAGGACAGGGGAATGAAAACTTGGTCAAAGAGGTAGATTTTAAGGAGTATATTAAAGGAGGTGAGAGAGGTGGAGAGGTTTAGGGAGCGGATGCCTGAGCTCAGAGCCTGGGCTGCCGAAGGCATGGCCACCAGTGGTGGACAATTAAAATCAGGGATGTGCAAGAGGCCGGAATCGGAGGAGAACAGATATCGTGGAGGGTTGTAAGGCTGGAGGAGGTCACAGAGAAAGAGAGGGAGGGGTGAGGCCATGGAGGGATTTGAAACAAGGATGAGAATTTTAAAATGAAGACATTGGCCATCTTGTAGAAAAGGTGACAATGGCAGCAATGCTCTGTAATGCTGTGAGTGTGGAATCCATCAGGAATACGAACCAACATTCTAAAACACTGCAAAATGTGAGACAGCAATGAACAAAGAGACAGGAGTGTCACCGGGGCCCTCAAGCTTTCCCCTTCTGCAAACTACAGTTGTAACGATCAGGAACTCTGCTGTGCTCAGCTTCTCCGACCTTGCATGAGACAACTAAATATCAGCTGATTGAGACTAATTTAACTTCCTATTGCAGCCTCTGATGCAGCGTTTCCCCCTTGACCCGATTTAGGCGTTCTAAATGGAGTAAACAACATCAGGATATCATAATGTGCCTTCATTGTTTGTGAGTAAGCTGTAACTTCTATTCTTGATGTCTGTGTTAATTTTATGAATCGGAGAATTCATTTCTTTTTGTGAGGCCTCTCTACAAATACACAACAGAGGCACTTATCTGTTCCTCTAATCCCTCTACAATTCCACCTCCCTCAAATTAGTTAAAAGCTGGTGCATAATGTAGCAAGAAACAAATCCAGCCCTGGAGCGAGATGTGAAGTCTTTCATAATTTAATATACACTGATGTTTCTCTGCTGCTGTGGGTTGTTAGCTGACACCTAGGGGCTACGACAGATTTCCTTCTCTGGGGAGTAGCAGTGTGAAGTGACTCTGGTCTTTGAGCAGGTCCAGGCGCGGAGAGGGCAGGTTTGCGGTAGAGGCAAGCTGTTGCCCTGTCCTGCTCTATAACATCTGGAAGCTCGTGTAGTGGATTCCCGCCCTCTCAGCCTCAACCGCACCCCCCCAGGGAACCACCTACCAAACTAATTACTCAATCCTTTCAGCCGAGCTCAATTAAGACTTCCACAGCCTCTTGGATCAGACTTCTCGTCATGCACGAGTCTTTCAGTTGGGTTTCTTGCACCGCCCTGCGTGTGATAGGATTGGGGCCATGCAAAGGCCCCACAGTAGGTCAGCGAGTTTACCCCTTCACTCGCTGAATCGTGAGGACCTCGGAGGTTTTCTGGTTCAATCACAGTGGTCAGCGCACATCAATGTCACGTTGCTACGGTTCACTTCAGGCACCACTGCTGCCTCTGAGTTAGAAAGTCATGGTTCCAATTTCCACTCCAGAGACTCGAGCACAAATTTCAAGTTGATATTTCCAGTGCAGTGCTGAGGGAATGCCGCACTGTCGGTGTTGTAATATGGGTTGTTCAGATGCCTCGAAGATGAGATCTATTTAAACGTAGACTCTTTATTGTTTGTCTTTAACTATTTACAGATTCATTGTGGTCATGCATGGTGCTGTTACCTCCACGCAGGCTGGTTCCAGGGTGTTCTCTCTAAACTGTTTTCTGAGTCTATTACCATGTGACTCTATGCATCATAGGCAGTACTATTCTCCAGTCCCACATTAACCCATGCTCTGCGGAGCACCTTTACATTACAATGGTATGCAGGCACCTATAACATCAAACAACAGTCAGAGGTGCCATATTTTAGATGAGAGGCTAAAGTGAGGCCCCCTTCTGCTACCTCAGGTGGATGTAAAAGATCCCATGACAGAGAAATCCTCCCTAGTGTCTTGGAGCTGATATTAATCAACAACACTAAAAACAGATGATTTGGTCACTATCATGTTGGTGTTAGTGGGAGCTTGCTGTGTGCATATGGACTGCTTGCATTTCCTACATGTCAATTGTAACTACATTTCAGAAGTATTTCATTGGCTGCGAAGCACTTCGGGACATCCTGGGATGGTGAAAGGTGCTATATAAACACCCAGGGTTTCCTGATTGTTATCCACTGGCCTTCGCTGCTGGTGCAGATACCACAGCTGTGGTGACCCCTGTGGTTGAATAGCCTGGCTACACCCGCCGACACATTTTTTGACGGGCAGCACCTCTGGAATCAGAAGGTAGAGGAGGGGAAGTGAGATTATTGGTGAGGAACAAAGAAAACAAATGATTGTTTGAGCGGCATGGCCAAAGGGAACACGTTGGGACAAGCTTGCTGGGCCTCAGCCATGAAGGGATATCCTACAGCAATGAAACATGGAGCAAACAAAAACGTTCCAGCCCTGCACTGTCAAGAAGGATTTTCTTCTTTGTTTATTTTTCTTTTGTGTGCTCATCAAGGTGAGGCTTTGAGTGCGTGTTAGTGAATGCAAGTCTTCCCTTTCAGGATTAGGCAGTCCCAGGGATGGTTTGGAACAGCCCAGGGCAAAGTAGCATGGCCTGGACTCTGCAGCAGGATTGCACCTCAGCACCAGCCTGGGAAGAGCACTGGATCAGCTCTGTACCAGCCTGAGGCTTGTTCCTGTTTCCCACGCCAGCTATCTCCCGGGCTGTCTGACTGAGATTGCCAGTTAGTCCTAAATTAGGTGCGAGCACAAGAATTAGGAGCAGGAGTAGGCCATTTGGCCGCTCGAGCCTGTTCTGGACCCCATCGTGTGAGAGTGAAAAGCAGCTCTGCGAGCCCCCTGTCCATGGGCCCACCATCCAGTTAAGGTGCCCGCCCAATCAGAGGGCCAGCAACTCTGAAGCCTCAGTAGTATCAGTGGGTGAGGTGACTGCTGCTGAGGCAGGTAGGTGACCTCGGGAGCTGGGCCAGGTAAACGTTCACAAATAAAAATCAGGTGGCTGAGGGTTGGAGGCCAAACCCTTCCAGGGTGATCACTGGGGCTGTGTGGGCTATCTTTCCTGCCTGCAGTCCCCTCTTTGGGCCATTGAGCCTCTGGCTCCGATGGCCTCAGCCACACCCCCTGGCTATCTCAGGGAGGATGCCTCCATTTAGCTGATGGCCTTCCATGGCGTTGTGGGGGGGGTGGTTTTAGCTCTGCCTTTGAGAAAATGCCGTAAAACGGCCTATAACACTGCTAATCACTGCCCTTTGAGACCAGAACAGCCTGGGTGGCTTCCTGTGCTAGCACATATTGAACCTCACAGGGAAAACATCCTCAGAGAACACCACCAGCTGACTCCAAATGTCTGCATACTCATCCGAATTCCCGTAGCCCCTGCTGGAACACACTCCACGTCCTACAAACCGACAATCTGACCACGGCCCCACCTCTGGATGGCGCACCTCCTGGTTGACCGCCAACCGCAGCCTGCCCAACTGACCTGAGCGGTGAAGCCCCGAGCTTCAACCTTCCACGGAAAACCTGGACAGCCCTCAACCCGCTTGAGGACGGACCCGGGGGAAGATGTGGCCACTTTTGCTGCACAAGTGGAACACGAAGAACAGCCCAAATTGTGACAGTGGCCGCCCAAGTCAGACCCATCGCCCACGTACTGAACTCCTGCCCTGAGGGATCCATTCCTGGTGGCGTCACAACCATTCACACCGCATCGGCTGAAGCTGTTGAATGGATTATTAACCTCTGTGTCGAGCTATAAGTGTTTGCCCAGCCATAACGAAGAAAACAAGTTTGGCTGCCCACTTCCATAGAGTGGACAGAATCTCAACATTCGGCCCCATCCTGGATAAAATGCTGACTAATGACTCACAGCCGGCAGGAAGTGGATTGAGATTAAGGGAAACTCATAGGAGCTGAAGGAAGCCATTCAGACCCTGGAACCTGCTCAACCGTTCAGTTAGATCGTGGTTCACCTGTACCTTAACTCCATCTACCTGCCTTAGTTCTGTAACTCCTTTGTAACCCTCGTCAACAAAAAGTTATCAACCTCGGTTTGGAAGTTTTCACTTGACTCCCGGCCTCAACAGCTTTCTGAGGGAGAGAGAGTTCCAGATTTCCACGACCCTTTGTGTGAAGAAAGGCTTCGGACATCACCTCATTTTGTATCTGTGTAGGCCGAATCCAGATCCTCGAGATTGAAGACCAATGTCTTAGCCATTGGGCTGCCCCAGGCCCCTTAGTAATGATTTTCGACGCTATTTTCCTCTCAATGGGGAAGATTCTGGAGGAATGTGGCACAGCCCATTCCAGATGGCACAGCTGGCCAAGTCTGGGGCATGTGGCAGGAGATTGCTCCTGATGTTGGTCCATGAATGGTTGATTGGTCGACGCAGTGTGGTGCCTGGACTGCCAGTTAATATCGCACTCTGCTGTGACATCTCCGTGTAATACACCCCATTCCCAGAGAGCAAGGGCAGAATCGTCCCAGATTTGCACTAAGTGACGTTTTACCCTCCGGCCGCAATGGCGGCTTTTCACACCGTATCGTCCCAAACCCGCCGCATTAATTATGCATTCCCGGGATACATGCCGTTTCGATGCCGGAAAGTCCTGGCCCAAGTGTCTCACTGTAGTACACCCCAATCCCAGACACCAAGTGTTTCAGTGTAATACACCATCTCAAGAGAGAAAGTGTCTCAGTTTAATACACCCATCTCAAGACAGTCTCTAGCTTAATACACCCCATCGCAGACAGTGAGTGTCTCTGTGTAATGTATCCTTCCCTTTAGAGTTAGTGGCCTGGATTTTCCGTGCTCGCTGGCGTCGGGTGTGTTTGGTGGTGTGAGTGGGCGATATAGCACGATTGGTTTCACGATGAAGCCAGTATGTGATCATCCACTCAGCCAGCTGGTGGCAGGCCGCTTTTACCCCATTGGACACCGGGATCCTCATTCTAATACAGCTGTGTATCATTATAGACCAGCCCGCCGGAATTGTCCCCCACCCCCCCAACTGGATCATCCACACGCATGGGCGGGAAGACACGACGGTGTGTTTCACAACAACATATATAAGGCGTGCACTTGGTGGGCTGCACTTCGCTCGGGACTTCAAGGTTTGTTTGCCTACCTTGCTTCGGGCAGCGCTCACAGTCATCAGCACCAGGCTTCACGGGCAACACCACATCACTTTTAGGGGGGCTCACAGTCAGGTCTGTACCCACCAGACCAGCCATGTGTAGGTGGCTTTTCAACAGCTGCAGGGCTAGGGCTTGTTTGGGGAAGGGGGAGAAGTGGCCTCAGGAAAGGGAAAAGGCTGCAGGGTGAGGGCTGTACTGGGGAAGGAGGGTATCCCAGGGTGTGTGTGGGGGACACAAGTCGATCTGTACAAGTGGCCTCAAGATAGTGAGGGCTGAGGGGGCAGCTCCAAAGGAGATGAGGCCAGATGGACATGTGAGGGTGTATGTGTGTGAGAATGGGTGGTGATGTCCCTTGGGCTGGCAGTGAGTGAGATGCCAGTGAATGTATCATGGGCTTGAGTGTGTGAGTTTAGAGTGATGAGATGGTTGCCTTACCCTGGTGGCATGGATGAGATCATTCATCCTCCATCTGCATTGGATGGCCAACCTCTTCTGTGCAGCATTGGCACAGATCACCACTGCCATCGCCTACCAAGCCGGAGTGGTAATGTTGCTGCCCCTCCTGCAGCCAGAGCAGGGTAGAGGATATCACAGTGGGCCTCCATAGCTCGAGGGCCGCAATCTTCTGCCTTTTAGGGCCATGTCTTATTTGTAGCAGTCCTGGGCTGGAAGCACTGAGTGCGGCTGTATTTTAAACGTGGTGTCGGTGTAATGAAGCAGCGAGGCGATGGTGTGGTGGGCAAATCGGAGCCTGCCCACCATTGAAACGGCATGTACCCTGGGGATGCATGGCAGGTTTGGGACGATATGGTGTGAAAAGCAGCCATTGTGGCTGGCGGGAAAATCGATGATTTTCCTGTCCGCTGCTGCACTTAGTGCGTATCTGGGATGATTCCACCCAGTGTTTCTGTGTTTCCAGCCCATCAAGAGAGTGAGTGTCTTTCTAAAGTGAAACAGTCCCCTGAGAATGGTTGTGTCCGTGTGGTGGGAGATCTCCGCCAAGTGTGGGTGTCTCTCACTCTCCTTTCAAAGTGGGTGTCGCTATGGAGGCCGCCTCTGCTTGTGGGTGTCTCTGTTTATGTGTCCTCTGAGAGGGGGTGGAGGTCTCTTCTGATGGTGGGTGTCTGGGAGGGACTCAGAGGTGTCTGCTCAGACGGCGGGTGCCTCCATGGTGGTGCAGCTCTGCACTGAGGAGCTACCTCAGTATGATGCAATTCTTCAGCTCCAGTCGCTAAATCTGAATGGCAGCCCGGTCAGTGCTGGAAACGATGTCACTGCAGTCTTAGCTTTCCATCATCTGTTCAGGAGGCTGCAACAGCTCCTCCTTCTCCCCCTCCTCCTCTTTTTCAGCTTTCTACCTTTCTCTATGAAGAAAGAAAAATCTAATTTCCACAGATTTAATGTCACAATGACAAAATGGCACCATGAGCTGACAGGACTGATTTTTGGCTCTTGAATTACAAAAAGCTGCAATCAAATTACTTTGTTCTTTATGAACACATTGCCCCATTATGTCCAGCAGTGACTGTGTGCTCGTGTACAACATCACTAAGCTTGTGCCTGGGGATGTTTCTACGTTAAAAATGCTAGCTAAATGCAAGTTTGTTGGTGATATTGATGGGGAGGGACTAGCTTTGTATCTTCATCTGTGCTGATCTCAGTTTACCCCTGTATTGGCAGCCTGCTGTGTTAATGAGGAGTGGTTTGCACTTGCGTCTGTGAAACAGGTGCAGGGTGGGAGACTGAACTTAATGATATCAGCAAAACATTCTGAAAATATAGATTGATTCAGCAGAATAATTTACACAGTAATGTCAAACTTGCAGACAACTTATTACATTTTTATTGATTTGCCATGCTTGGTTCCGTGGGTAGCACTCTTAGCCTCGAGTCAGAAGGGTGTGGGTTCAAACCCTACTACAGAGACTTGAGTGTATAATCCAGGCTGACACTCCAGCGGAGTACTGAGGGACTGGTGCACCTTTGGAGGGTACTTTGTATGTGTATGCACAATGCTTTTATTTTATTTTTTTTTCACATTTATATCATTTATTTTATACGGAAAGGACAAAAGTCAAGAGCGCCAGCGGAGAAGCGGAAGAGTACTTGCATTTAGATAGCAACTTGTCATGTGGAAATACCTTAAAACACTTCACATACTAATTACTTTTGAAGTGAAGGTCCATTACTACAGAGGCAAAAGCAGCAGCTGGGTCAGGAATGTCTACAAAGATTCATGAGATGAATGACCAGCTAACATGGTTTGTTTGTGACAGCATTGACTGAGGGAGGAATGTTGGTGTGGCTAGACGAAACCCGAGGTCCTTGGGCAGGGGAAGGATTAAAGGAGTCACACAGTACGTGGAGGTTCTGATGAAAGACCATGAGCCTGGAACATTAACTCTGTTTCCTTCTCCACAGATGCTGCCTGACCTGCTGAATGTTTTATAGTGCATGAGATCTGTGCTGCACTGTCGGTTTCTTGAAGCATCAGATTCACACAATTGGCTCTAAGTCAAATGTAAACCTGCTATCGCTCGCTAACCGTGGACTGGTTGAGCCATTGGACATTAAGTGGCCTATACATGTGGCCTCTGCCAAATCCCACCTCTTACTTGGAGTTTTTCTCAGAGTCCTGACCAATGTTTAACCCCCAGCCAGGGTTCTGGGCGCTTTCTGCATGTGCATTAGCTTCCGCGTTAACCTACATCACAACAGTGACCATACTTCAGAAAAGTACTGCATTGGTTATAAAGTGCTTTGGGACATCCTGAGGTCAGGATAGGCCCTATACAGATACAAGTGTCCCATCTATTTCCATTCCTTCTATCTGAACCCTCATAGGTGCCAAAGATCCCACAAGCACTATTCGAAGAAGAACAGGGGAGGGGCTCTTCCCAGTGACCTGGTCAATACTTATTCCATAGCCAGCACTAAAAGCAGATGATCTGATCATTTATCTGACTGATGTTTGTGGGATCTTGCTTTGTGCATCCTGGCTGCCACATTCCTTTACATTGCAGCAGCGATTGCATGCTGAAGGTACTTCGCTTGATAGCCAAATTGTGCACAGAAACCTAATTCAAAAGCCGGCACCTCTGACAATGCAGCACCCCCCTTAGTACTGCACTGGAGTATCAGTTTAGATTATGTCTTTAGAGAGGGGCCACTAACAAGTACAAATTTGACCACGTATTCAAGGGGAGAAGAATCCTGCTGGTGCCTATGGCCCCATGAGTCGCAGCTCAACAATGGTGAAATGTAGCATCCCTACTCCAACGCCAGCTGAGATTAACTCATTCAGCACATACCAGAGAGCAAACCTGAGGGGTTTCTGGTGAACATGAATCAGTACTCCCTACTCTGACTCAGCATTGCATTACTTGGCACCAAACATAGCGAAAGCTGGACCAACAGCTGGAAAAGAATCCAGACCAAAGGAATGGAAAAAGATTAGACACTTGGGATTTGGCAGAGGCCGCAAGTATATGCCACTCAATGTCCAATGGCTCAATCGGTGCATGGTTAGCGAGCAACAGCAGTTTTACATAGAAACATAGGAGCAGGAGTAGGCCATTCGGCCCTTCGAGCCTGCTCCGCCATTCATTATGATCATGGCTGATCATCCGACTCAATAGCCTGGCTCCTGCTTTCTCCCCACATCCTTTGATCCCTTTCGCCCCCAAGAGCTGTACCTAACATTTGACTTACAGCCAATTGTGTGAGGCTGATGCTTCAAGAAACCAACAGTGCAGCACAGATCTCATGCAATATAAAAGCACCTTAAAAGCATTGTGCATACACAAACAAAGTACCCTCTCTATACCACTTGCTTCCCTACCCTGTAAATTGTCTCTGGTGTAACATGTAGTGTTATTTATAAGTACTTTGTAGGAAAAAAAGAGCCTTTCAGATGCTTTTCATTGCAAGTCACTTTTTGTATGTCTCCCAAAGGCAGACTCACAGAAACAAGCTGCTGTATTAAACATTTTATTTTTCTTTTTTTATGGTTCTAGCCTCCCTTTTGTTTAAGCAGCACACTTTTGCCATGGTTACCAACAGAGCAAAGTAGTCTCTCACAATAATGGACAATTGCACTTTATGCTGATTTATTACACAGTTGAGAGACAATAGGAGTCTAAGTTAGAATTAAAGGGATACATCCCATTTCGGCCCTGTGTTAGGTATGTTATCCTGGATTATCTTGTCTCATTTTAAGAAGAGCTTTCTTTAAACATGTGGGCCTGTAAATAACGCCGATGGGTTTCTGTAAGTTTAAGTTTTCTGTTTTTATTCAGGTGTCACTCGAGTAGTTAAGGCTCTGATTTGAAAGTCGAGGCCTGAGATTCTGAAGGAGAAGACAGTCGGAACATGGAGAAACTGGGGTGAGATAGGGGCCGGGCGCCTTATTGACTGGGTTTGGGCAGCAGTGTGGGTGCTGAGGAGAGGGAAGAGAGATGAGTGTTTGTATTCAGTGGCATCCCATTTTGTTGTACTTCTGGTATTCTTGGTCATTTTAGGACAGGGAGGGAGGGTGCGGGGTTGGGGATTTCGTGAGAAGGGAGAGTTGGGGAGACTACATTGGATGGAATGTGGATTAAAGAAGGTGGGGGAATGGGGGCCTGGGCACTTTGGTAGCTTTCCAAAACGCGAGTTTGTCCTCGATCAGCTCACCTTGCTTCCCTCCAGATCAGCTGCAGTGACAGATGTAGCAGTGATTTGTTTGGGATCTGTCATTCCATAATAAGGGCCTGTGAACAAGGGTCAGCCTTCAAGTAGTCGGGTACACACAGCTGCATTTCACTCAGACTGTATGATTAGTCACTCTGCTGTCAATTAACAAGCATGGTTCCTATAAAGAGTAAATGTCACTACTGGGACCCCTTTTAATAGGTCATCATACAGTGCAGCTATTAATAACAGGCTCGACTTTGATGGCAGTCCTGTAGATGATGCAATCACACAGTGACATTGCTGCTGTAGGGATGGTTTTCCTCAGAGTGCACAGTGGCGTCAATTTGAATGCGTGACCCTGGCGACAGACACAACCGCCCACTGGTGTCTGAGCACCAAACCTTACTACATGCAGCATTCAATCTGTCAGCCTTTTTGCACCATGGCACGGGCATAATAGCACATAGGACCATAACGGTGACATTGAAATGACTGTTCCGAGCAGCCAAAGGCCAACGTCTAATCCAAGAGATCACTCAGTGCTCAGAACCCCTGGCTGCAACACCAAAACCTTCTGGCTCATCCATATCTTCCAATCTTTATGTTAACTGGCACAAAATTCATCATCACCTCCGACGTGCCAGCTCAGCCTCTGGCCAGCTGAGGAAAAGAGTATTGAGGAGCAGGGTCTTAGGCCCCGGCTAACCGGGACTAAGGTCCTGGTTTACCAGGCAGCAATGATCCCTGTACTCCTATATGCTTCAGAAACTTGGACAGCTTACAGCAGGCCACTCACAGCACTGGAGGTGCATGAGCAGCAGTGCCTTCGCGAGATCCTCCAAATCCAGTAGCAGGAAAGGCAGTCCAACAGCAACGTCCCCTCCCCAGCCAACTTGCCCACCATCAAGGTGCTAATCACTGAAAACCAGCTCCACTGGGCGGGACATGTCGATCGTATTCCTGACACCAGACTCCCAAAGCAACTGCTCTACTCGGGACTCAGTTCTGGCAGGAGACTCCCAGGAGGACAGTGGAAATGTTTTTGGAATATCCCTGAAGAGGTCAAACATTCCTGCTATGTGCCGACCACGGTGATTGAACCGGAGACCTCTGAGGTCCTTACGGGGCAGCCAGCCCCTGGCTTTGACCGACCAAGATGGAGAAAAGGCAGCAGACACGTGGAGAGGTTTTGTCGGGAGTACGCAGAGGCAAAGTTGAGGCATCGGAGAGAGAGCGCACAAACCTCTAAACGTCTCCCCTAACCGATCCTTCAAGCACCACCTACCCCGCATGTGGCAGACTCTGCAAAATTGCTCACTGGACTTATCAGCCATCTCCGAACCCGTCGACCTGGAGTGGAAGCGAGTCACCCTCAATTCCAAGGGACTGCCTAAAATGGAGACGGGACTGGCAGGCAGAGTCCACCAACAGCTGCTTTCATATTGAGTGTTGTACCATGCCACTTAGCCAGCTCCTGGGTCTGGTGCAAGCCATGGTAAACTTACCAGATTCCCTACAACTGATGACTAGAAAGAATTATACAACGCAGTTTGAGGCTATTTTGGCGGAATGTGCCTGCATCAGATCTCTGAGCGAACTATCCAGTTAGACCCACTCCCCTGTTATTTCTTCATAGCCCCTGTGGATACATCACCTACAAGTGCATATCCAATTCATTTACAAACATTACTGCTGAACTCACCTCCACCACCCTTTCAGACAGTGTATTCGAGATCATAACAATCATTGCATTTTTAAAAATCCCTTTCTCTCCCTCTGTGGTTCTTTTGGCAACTATCTTAAATCCGTGTCCCCTCCTGTTATCCATCTGTCAGTGGAAACAGTTTCTCCTTATTTACTCCAAAACCCTCATCATTTCAAACTCCACAATTAAATCTCTCTTTAGCCTTCTCAACTCTAAGGAAAACAATCCCAGCTTCTCGACTCTCTCCAAGTAACTGACGTCTCTTCATCCCTGGTACCATTTTCGTAGGTCTCTTCTGAACCCTCTCCAGAGCCATGACAACCTCCTGAAATTGTGGTGCCCAGAACTGGACACAATGCCCCAGCTGAGGCCTAACCAATTATTTATAAATGTTTAGCCTGGCTTTCTTATTTTTATATTCTATGCTTCAATTCATCGGTTGCGTTGATTACTGGATCCCTTTATCAAAACCGATACAAAAGCAAAATACTGTGGATGCTGGAAATCTGAAATAAAAACAGAAAATGCTGCAAATATTCAGGCAGCATCTGTGGAGGGAAAAGGTCTGTGGAGGGAAAAGGTCATCGACCTGAAATGTTAACTCTGTTTCTCTCTCCACAGATGCTGCCAGAGTATTTCCAGCATTTCCTGGGTTTACCCTTTTATCTGGCGTTGGGATGGTTCTGGTTTCCAGAGATTGGGTTGCTTACTGGGAGAAACAAAGACATCCCGGGGCTAGCCTGAGCAAAACCACCCAAGGTTAATTTTGGGGGTTCCTGTTGTCTGCAGCTGGAGACCCCCACAAGGCATGGGTCCCATGGGATATGACAGAGGCTGATACAACAGAGCTGGGACAAAGAAGGAGACTTCATCAGCTCCAGTGTGGCTCCGCAATGTCTGTTGTGGTTCAGCCCCCTAAACCCCTTGGGATCATTAACGACATCTAAGATTGTTCCCCTGATGGTATATGAATTATCTAAAGAAAGAGATGAAGGGTTTAAGGGAGAGCTGAGACAACAGCTGTGGTTTACGTCAAGTGTTCAAGCCCCTCATTCAAATCAGTATCCCAGCCTGTTGGAACCTCCTCCTATCAAGTCACTGAAGGGAATGAAACCAGGGAACGATAGACCTGTCAGTTTAATGCCATTTGTGGGGACATGAGTTGAATCTGCCATCAGGAGAGTGACTGAGCATTCAAACAAGTCCGATCTGATCAGGGAGACTCATCATGGGTCTGTTAAAGGTAGCTCATGTCTGCCTAATAATCTAGTTGCAGCTTTGGAGGGGTTACTAACATGGTGGACAAGGACGATTCTATGAATGTTGCCTATATGTATTTCCAGGAGGCATTTGTTATAAGGTTCTACACAAGAGAAAGTGCTCAAAAATTGGAGGGAACCTTTTGATATGGGTTAGTAATTAGTTGGGAGGGAGGAGACAGAGAGGAGGGATAAAGGAACGTTCTCTGATTGACAGGCTGCGATGAGTGCAGGGGACCTGTACAGGGGATTCAGTTTTAACCATATGCATCAATGACTTGGGGGTGAAGAGTTGTACATCTAAGTTTGCAGGTGACGTCAAGTTGGTGGGAGGAGGGGTTGCACTTTAAACTGTTGATGAAAGCCAAAAGTTACAAAGGGATAGGGGAAAATTAAAGTGAGTGGTCAGGACGTTTGCAGATGGAGTTCAGTGTGGGGAAGTGTGAGGTCATCTACTTTGGAGCCAGGAAATTTTCTGTCAGGAACTGTGAAGGTACTAAAAGATTTGACTGTCCAAGTACAAAAAAACACAGTAAAATCCCAGAGCACAGGTGCAGAAAGTAATCTAAAAGGCTAATGGAAAGTTGGCCCCTTTATCTCCAGAGGTCTGGAATACAAAGAGGAGGAAGTGATACTTCAGTTTCACAGAGCCTCAGTCAGACCCCATCCGGAGTACTTTGTTCAGTTTAGACATCAGGCCGCAGCAAGTGTGTATTGGTATATCAAAGATTCATAAAGGGGTAAATTGAAAGCAGGAAGGGCACAATCTTAAAACTGGAGCTGTGCCTTTTAGGGATAAAATCCAGAAGCACCTTTTCACACAAAGTTGGAAATCCAGATTCTGTCCCTCAAAAGGCTCTGGATGTTTGGGGTCAGTTGAAAGTTTTCAAAACTATCGGCTGATTTTTATTAGGTATTTTTTTTAAATCAAAGAACATGGGTCAAAGGCAGGCAAATGAGTTTGAGGCACAGAGCAGCCATGATCTAATAGAGTGGAGGGATAAGCTTGATGGGGCTGAATGGCCTCCCCTTGTTCCCATTCAGTGGCGGAGCCCAATCCCGTCTTCAGTTTTGTTTTCTGGAGAAGGTTTACGTGTGGATGCTGAGTGAGTGACGACTGGTTTAGGTGGAACTGTGATGCCTCTCTGGGTTGAATAGCTGGCAAACATTCACAACCTAAGGCTCCTTTGTAAAGAGCAACCCACCTGGGTAAGGCAATGGAAGGATGCCGGAACCTATGGAATCATACCAGGCACAAATCAAAGCTTTTACTAGAACAGAGAAGGACATTTTAAAAAATGTAAAAAAAAGACTGTATCTACATCAAAAAAATCCTGCTGTATTGTACAATCAAAGCAAACCAAACATGTTTCAGCTGTCTGA
Source organism: Cetorhinus maximus (assembly GCF_964194155.1). Lineage (NCBI taxonomy): Eukaryota > Metazoa > Chordata > Chondrichthyes > Lamniformes > Cetorhinidae > Cetorhinus > Cetorhinus maximus. The sequence goes on along the minus strand of NC_135884.1, from coordinate 142,422,561 downwards.
ATGTTTCTAGTAACTAATTGAGATTTTGAATAGGATGTGACAATTTAATATTTTTTTTAAAGCTGTCATTCTTCAGGCTAAGGCATTCTGCTCATCCCTATTGCATTGCAGGAAATGGAAATAAATAAATACTTGCATTTATGTAACATCTTACACAACCTCGGGACGTCCCTGAGCACTTTCAAGCCAATGAGGTACTTTAGAAGTTTAGTCAGTTTGTAATTTATTAAACTTAGCAGCAAATTTGCACACAGCAAGATTCCCCAAACAACATGATCAACTAATCCATTTCAGTGATGTTGGTTGAGGGATAAATATTGACCAGGTGAATCATTGAGGTGGAAAGGTCACCATCAGTGAGCTAAAGTAGTGGTTCCCAAAGTGGGGTCCACGGACCTTCACATAGATCCTCCAGGGGGTCCGCAACACTGCATCAGCCTGCACATGGGGCAGCACCTCTGCACAATACCCTCATGGGGGCTGCGGTGGGGAGGAGACTGTTGTCCCCCGCTTTGTGGAATGTGCCTTTGCAAAAAAAGGTCTGGAGAGAGAAGCTGTGGTTTTTGTCGAGGTTCACCCTGAGGAACCCCATTACACAGGACTCTGTGCTGTGCAGGCTGTTCCCAGGCTTGCACTCCAAGGTGAAACGTTAACTGCAGCTGGAGGGGCCATCAGCTCGGTGAAGGACGTTCTGTGGTCTCTCTGAGACTTGATGGTCTTCCAGTGCAAAGAGTTGTCCTCCACCGAATGTTGCAGACTGGAACATTCCAAGGTCCTGGACTATGTGCTGAGGAAAGTACTAAAGCTTGGGGCAGGCACTGCATTGAGGCACAATGGGGAACTGCCAATATCCAACGCCTTCCCACCATATATACCGAATGGCTGAAGCCCTAGTAAAAACCCTCGGGCTGTATGCGCCAGAGACTGCTTGACATGAAATGTGAATGTACATTGTAAATATAACCTGTAATGGCAAATGTAGTGAGGCACCTCATGCACAGTACTGAACAGTACTGGTACCAGTACAGTATGAGTCTATATTTCACTTTATGCAATGTCAAATTTGAACTGTTATGTAATGTACCTTTACAAATTTTATGAATAAAGTATATTTTTGGAACAATAAACATCAGCAACTACCAAGGGCACTATTGTCAAGAACAAACACGTGAGTGGCGGATGGAGGTGTGTTCTGTGTCCCCTGTACTCCTGCTCTCTACCCCCACTCCCTTAGTGCTCTCTCTGTGCTCTTGATCCCCTGGGGTCCTGCTATCTCCATGCTCCCACTCTTCCCATTACTCCTGCTCTCCACCTGCTCCCTGAGCTCTTTCTCCATATTCTGTTCTTTTTAAATTCATTTACAGGATGTGGGTGTCGCTGGCTAAGCCAGCATTTGTTGCCCATCCCTAATTGCCCTTGAGAAGGTGGTGGTGAGCTGCCTTCTTGAACCACTGCAGTCCTTGTGGTGTATGTACGCCCACAGTGCTGTTAGGGAGGGTGTTCCAGGATTTTGAACCAGCGACAGTGAAGGAACGGTGATATATTTCCAAGTCAGGATGGTGAGTGGCTTGGAGGGGAACTTCTAGGTGGTGGTGTTCCCATGTATCTGCCTCCCTTGTCCTTATAGATGTTAGCGGTTGTGGGTTTGGAAGGTTCTACCTAAAGAGCCCTGGTGAGTTTCTGCAGTGCCTCTTGTAGATGGTACACACTGCTGCCTCTGTTCGTTGGTGGTGGAGGGATTGAATGTTTCTGTACTGCTTTGTCCTAGATGGTGTCAAGCTTCCTGAGTATTGCTGGAGCTGCACTCATCCATGCAAGTGGAGAGTATTCGATCACACTCCTGACTTGTGCCTTGTAGATGATGGACAGGCTTTGGAGAGTCAGGAGGTGAGTTACTCGCTGCAGGATTCCTTGCCTCTGACCTGCTCTTGTAGCCACAGTACTTATATGGCTGGTCCATTTCAGTTTCTGGTCAATGGTAACCCCCAGGATGTTGATAGTGGGGTAGTTAGCGATGATAATGCCACTGAATGTCAAGGGGTGATGGTTAGATTCTCTCTTGTTGGAGATGGTCATTACCTGGCACTTGTGTGGCTTAAATGTTATTTGCCGCTTGTCAGCCCAAGCCTGGATATTGTCCCGGTCTTGCTGAATATAGACATGGACTGCTTCAGTATCTGAGTAAAAAGATAAAAGCAAAACACTGCGGATGCTGGAAATCCAAAGCGAAAACAAAAATACCTGGAAAAACTCAGCAGGTCTGGCAGCATCTGCGGAGAGGAACACAGTTAACGTTTCGAGTCCAAATGACCCTTCAACAGAACTAAGTAAGTCATTTTTACTTAGTTCTGTTGAAGGGTCATTCGGACTCGAAACCTTAACTGTGTTCCTCTCCGCAGATGCTGCCAGACCTGCTGAGTTTTTCCAGGTATTTTTGTTTTTGTTTCGGTATCTGATTAGTTGCGAATGGTGCTGGACATTGTGCAATCATCAGTGAACATCCCCACTTCTGACCTTGTGATGGAAGGAAGGTCATTGATGAAGCAGCTGAAGATGGTTGGGCCTAGGACACTACCCTGAGGAACTCTTGCAGTGATGTCCTGGAACTGAGATGATTGACCTCCAAAACCAGAACCATCTTCATTTGTGCTAGGTACCTGACTTTTCCACTGATTCCAGTTGACTCCAGTTTTGCCAGGGCTCCTCGATGCCACACTTGGTCAAATGCTCCAGGCTCCTGCCCTCTCTGTGTTCTTGCCAAGGATAAACAGACTCTACAGCAAGAAGCAGGCACATCCATATTACTGATATCAGTAAGGAAATACCTCTTTTCTAAAAAGCATTATTAAACACATTTAACATGGAGCACTTTTATACTATGTGCATTCCCTAATATTATAATTTAAATGGGGGTCCGTGATTACTAATCCATTTGCAAAGGGTTCCTTCAACTAAACAAGTGTTAGAACTACTGACCTTAAATACTGTATACAGTATCTTTCATACATGCACACAAACAAAACACTAGCTCATCAATCCCCACCCTGAGAACAGCACTTAGCCAAGGTTCACATTGTCTTTGAAATACAAGAAGATTGGGATCTTTGACTCTTAATTGAAATCAAAAGAACAATTTGACATTTATCTGTGAATAAACAATGATTCCCAACTCCATGTTTGTTTCTACTGATTTTTGAATACACCTGGGCAACTTTTTAAAAATAAAAGATCTGTATTTCTCCACCCAACTTGATAGGTACCCTGTAAGGTTAGGTGTGCCAAGTTCCAGGCAGGTCTTTGACGCTTACAAAAACAAATGAATGAAGTCTCTGGGGAAGAATCACTTTGACCCACATGTGGGGAGCCAAGCTGAACACAGTGGGGTTGAAAAGAAAGAAGTTATATTTACATAGTGCCCCTTTCATTCCCTCAGTCCCATAGCACTTAACAGCCAATTAATTATGTATGGTTTAGGATTCAGCACTCAAGCCATCTCTGCCATGAGGTTGAAATCAAGGAAGAATTGGTGAGGGGCCGAATGGCCTTACTAATGTTCTTGTCGACAACAACAACTTGGGTTTATTAGCACTTTTAGGGAGTAAATCATTCCAAGGTGCTTTACAGGAGCGAGTTTGACACCAAGCCACATATTAGGACAAAAGCCTGGTCAAAGAGGTCGGCTTTAAGGAGCGTCATAAAGGAGGAGAGAAACGGCAAGATGTAGCGAGGGAATTCCAGAGTTTAGCCTGTTACAAACTGTCTCCCTGTGCCTTATGAGTTGGGCTAGAGTGACCGTGTGCGTATGTGTGTAAGGGTGAGTGAGGGTGCTGCAATAGATGGTACGTTATTTGCAAGTTGCGCGTGTTGGGCAGCTGAAGTGCTGAAACGAAATGGCGCCAGTGTTTTGTGTTGTGCAGGCTTCACCTGCCTCTCCAAATTGTGAAAGAGGTCAATTTGTCTCCACTGTCTAACACTCTGTCAGAATGTCAAGGCACATTCTCTGAAACAAATGGGCAGTTTCTCTTTTCTATGAAAAAAATGAATTGTGCATTTGTTAAACAGAGTAACAAAAAAAAAAGGAGGGTTGATGGAAGACGGACTGAATTAGGCAGGACAAGTTATCGGTGGGCCGGGGGTACAAGTGGCTTGTCACAAACCCCAGCAGAAAGAAGTAGAGTTTTATAATCCTATTAGGCATTAGAAGTCCAACTATGCATATGCCCACAGCAGCTGGTAGTCTGTGGTGGAGCAGTGGATTTTACAGAGCAGGTAGTTCCAGTCTGGCAGTGAGCATCAAGTAAGCATTGCCATACAAACAAAGGCCTGGCAATCTATTCTGGCAGGCTTAATAATGAGTTGCACCCCAATTGCAAAGTTTAGTTTGCAGTGGGGAAGTCCTTTGTGCTCTTAAGTTTCTGCTGTGCGTGCTGACAGCTTTCCTGCACCCCCCCCCCGACCGGGATGGTAGCTTCCACCTCAGGCAAAACTCTGCATGTGAATACACATTCATTATCTAATCTCCTCTTTATGTTTAATTTACAGGCCTTTTGCTACTAGAGCCATATGTTTCTTTTGTTTTCACTAGTTCTTTGTTGTGTCAGCTTTGGCTTGCCGTCCCTGATTTTCCTCTGTGAGTAAGGCCAGTGTGTAAGGAGCAAAAGCTCCTGAGGTTCCTCTGCTCTGCTTTTCATTAAGTACAGAATTTTTTTTGTCGTTTGTGTGTATATCTATATATAAATATATAGTTAGATACACAGATATCAAGAGAGAGGGAGAGCTTTACTGCACGATTGGGGATTCATTTGGTTGCAGCTGATGGTGGGAGCCTGATTCCAGGTGAGAGAAAGCTTGTTGCTTTTTTTTTTGTTGTTGGGAAGTTGTCACTGAGCTCTTTGACTTAAAGGGGAAGTTATGTTCGCCAGTGCCTACACTAGCCAGCTTTTTGTTGAAGATAAAAGATGGGGATTTTCTGGGCTGTGCCAATTCTGGCTGTGGAAAAGTTTTGCCTCTGCTACTTGTTGAAGTAACGCAGGGAGCTGTTTCCTCAACTTGGTTAAATATTAAGGAAACTTGGAAGGGTGTAAAACCCATTCGAAGAAAGTCCTACTGCTCGTGGAACAGTAACACTGTGGTACGCTGCCTGGGTGTATTTTAACCTTTAGCTTATTCATTTTGCATTCAACTGTCTCATTGTCACTGTCGAGTCACAATTTTCTAATCAAGCCTAAGCTCCTTTGTCGTCTCAGTGTGACTTCAAAGTAAGGTTGGCACCGTTACAGCATTAAAAATCAGAATACAACGTTGGTAAGCGAGTGCAACTCACAGGTAATTAAAGACCAAATTATATACTGTGTTGAAGGAGTTAGATATGTGCCATTTTCGAAAGATGCAGAGTTCACAGGAGTGACTGTAAAATGTATTTTTCTATGCAAAAATGTGTCTTTGATGCTCGAGCTGATAACTGGAACACGTGAATGGAGAACCTGACCAGGGTGACAATCGAGAGACGGAAAAAAACTAAAAGCCTGTGGTTGGAATCTGTGGAGCTACAAGTTGCAGAGTGAAAGGTGGTGCTCGTTGGTTTTGAAATTACCATTTTGTGTGAATTGTCTGGGCTAACTGGCCTTTCACACAGTTGCAGTGTGCAGAGGAGGGGCTTGCCACTGTCGCTCTTTTTTTAACATGTTAGACTGGAGAGATTCTTTTTTTTCAATTTTAGGCGTCTCCCTGATCACTTGTTAGTGGCTGGCTATTGTTTGGTACAAACGGTTTAACTCTTGTTGGGAATGCGTGAGCCACAACAAATATGTTTGCAGCAGAGTTTTATTTCTCTGCTTTCTCCCTGATAAAGAAAGAACTTACATCTGTATAGCGCCTTTCTTACCTTCTAGACCTTGCAAAATGCTTCACAGCCAATGAGATACCTTTTCTGATGTGTGGTCCACTTGAAATGTTGCAAACACAGCAGCCAATTTGTGCACAGCAAAGTCCCACAAAAGCAACAAGATAATGAGCGGATCACTTGTTTTTTTAGTGATGTTGATTGAGGGATAAACATTGGCCAGTACACCAGGAGAACTCCCTTGCACTTCTTTGAATAGTGCCATGGATAGATGGGGCCTCAGTTTAATGTTTCATCCAAAAGATGGCATCCTCAACTATGCAACATTCTCTCAGCAATTCTTTGGCGTGTCATTGGAACAAGAGAAGGCCAGTCTTGCAGTCATGACAAGTCATTACCTAATTTCCACGTACCTACCTGTCAGCCTAAACCTTGTGCTCAAATCACTGCAGTGTGTTATGACCTGGTTAGGGACCAGTAACCTTTTGTTTAAAGTACACAAAGTTTGAAATCCCAGTTACCCACTAAGAGAATAAAGCCACAAGATTCCATGGTTTTAAATAAACAAAATAAACTTTACTATCCAAAATCAGCAACTTAAAATAATCTACAATACCTATCTCTAACATTCAGAATTAACATGAGATAAATATGAATTAACAGGCAAACTGTGGTTGAACACACCACAATGTACATTAAATGGCAAATGTGATCAAGACAGGTCCCTTGGATTTCTCAGCAACCCATCCAGATGTCAGTGACCTCGGTGATTCACAATATCTCATTAAAATTCTAACTCCTTCATGAACTCCTTCATGAGGAATTTCAACTCCTTACATTCCAAGGTCTAGCCTCTGAACTCCCTCAAAAGCCGCTCCAACTCGGACTGCCTCAGTGACTCCTAATGGTTCAATCTCTTCTCCTAAGACTGCATTCCACAGGATTCACAAAACTGCACTCCAGTATCTATTTACTGGCATATTTTTCAGCTCCTTCACAGACCACTAGCTTCAATAAGCTGGCACTGCCACTGGGTTTCTCTGAACTCCAGCCTTCCAGCTGCACTGAGCTATAAATAACTCCCAGGTCTTTTCTGAGCCCTAACTGCCTGGCATGGAACCAGTGATTTCCATCACCTTCTCAGCTCCCAGGACTTTATTGAGCCCGAACTGCTTGGAGTCTGCTAACAGCTCCCAGGGCTTCTCTGTGATCTGCAAACCACATGAGGTCCAAGCTGCAACCAACCCACTCTCCCAGAAAACACACAGATAAATTGAAACCAGGGAACCTTCTTATGCTCTACCTGTCTCCATTATGGTGTAGCCTTTCAGGGTTCACTGAATGCTTTTAAACTAATTTATCTCTAACTCCCAAAACAAAACATCTCTCTGGACTGCACTTCTTTGCAAGCAATGTTGACACCATGTCTCCAGTTCTCCAGCTATGTAAGCCCTGCTGTTTTATGGCTCCCTCTCTTCTATTCTGACAGTATTAACCAAACGTGGGTAACCTCCTAAACTGCCATTTTTTTAGATGTTTGGGCAATTCTAAAGCCCAGCATGTTAATTACCTTACAACAACAATCTTCCCAGAACTAAACATTACCTCTAAAAAATTAACATGAATGAACCATGAACTAGAATTGGAAAATACAGTAAAATTTCCAAGGTACTTCACAAGAATATTAATCTAATAAAATTTGACACCAAGCCTCATAAGGAGATATTAGAATAGGTGGCCAATAGCTTGGCCAAACAGATGGGTTTTAAGGAGGAGAGGAAAGGGAGAGGTTTAAGGAGGGAATTCAAGAGTCATAGTTTAACATACCATTCAAAGGAACTGTGGCTCTAGTCCAGATATATTCCCATTTGTGCTCATTGTTTGTTGACTGAAGGATCGGAGACAGCTGTGATGCACCCCTTCCCCCACCTTCCCCCTCCCGACCGACTCCCTGCACCTAATGACCAGGTGTTAAGGGTAACTCTTTGGGAAAGACGAGCGGGCCAAGGAACCAAAGTGTTGCTAGCACCTGTACAGTTTGGCACAGCAAGATTCCACACCTTTAAGACAGGATGGCCAGGGGGAAAGAAAAAGTGAATACCTTCCTTGTGAAAGAGTGCAGTGAATGCATGTCAGGAATTTGGACAGGTGCCCAATTCATGCCCCGCACAATATCCTTTATCATTACTTTGATGGACAGAAAATCATGAGGCCTGCGAACTGGCTTGCCTAAACCCCTGATGTACATCCCCAATTTTAATCACACCACCATTGGTCCTAAGCTCTGGAATTCCTTTCTTAAACCTCTCTGCCTCTCTACCTTTTTCTCCTCCTTTAAGATGCTCCTTAAAACCTACCTCTTTGACCAAACTATTGACCACTGGTCTTAATATCTACTTGTGCTGCTCAGTATCAAATTTGGGTTGATGAACACTGGTGAAGCACCTTGGGACATTTTACTACATTAAAGGTGCTACATAAATGCAAGTTGTTTTTCTTGATTCATGAATTCTGCCATTGAAGAGGGAACTGTTCATATGCATTTGCAAACTCTTTTATTTTTTGGAGATAACGACCTCGAGCCATTTTGATCCAATGACTTGTGCACAAGTGACATGACGATGCATTTCAAAGTCATTTGTATCATTGAGTTGTGTGCTCATAAATAATTTTATTTTAAATTGGCCAAACTCTTTACGAAGACAGAGCCTATTAATTTGACTCCCAGCTTCAGCGGTTTTATATAATACACGGTGACATGGTTTTCAAATGGAACTCATTAATAGGTTCCTGTTGAGGTTGTCAGCTGTGCATTTATAGCCCAGGTGATTAATTCGGATGTAGCTTGACGTCATCGGGAGTCAGCGATCATCTGTGACATCGTAAACTGCACAGTCACATGATTCATGAAAGGCAGAGTCGCACTGTATTTGGCATTGGGATTGTCAGGAAATTCAATGCCCAGTACCGACTACAAATACACATGCCAGGAAAGTGGAAAATTGCATTCTGCTTTTGGTAGTGCTGTACCTCAGAATCACAGAATGGTTACAGCACAGAAGGAGACCATTCGGCCAGTCATGTCTGTGCTGGCTCTCCGAAGGAGCAGTTCACCTAGCGCCATTCTTCTGCCTTCTCCCCGTAACCCTGCACTTTCCCGATAATAATCCAATTCCCCCTTGAATGCCTTGATTTAATCTACCGCCACCATGTTATCAGGTAGCGCATCCAGATCCTAACCACTCGCTGCGTGAAAAAGTTTCCCCTCATGTCTCCGTTGCTTCCTTTGCCAATTACCTTAAGTCTATGCCTCCCCATTCTTGACCCTTCCACCAGCGGGAACAGTTTCTCCATAATTACTCTTGTCCAGAACCCTCATAATTTTGAATATCTCTATCAAATCTCCTCTCAACCTTCGCTACTCCAAGGAAAACAGTCCCAGCTTCTCCACTCTACCTTCAAAACGGAAGTACCAGTTGTGGTGCTTTAGACACACCGTATGATTATTACAGATATCCTGTATATTCTTTGAAGTGTGTGTTGTATCATATTAGTTTTAAATCACATGACCCAAATAACATTAGTCGCCTATGGAAAGACCAGTGCTAGCCTACTTTAACCAGCTACAAATGAGATATAAAAAACTCTACCTCTTAATTTATTTTACGGCTGTCATGGGGGTTTGATCTGTGGGTGGATCGTGAAGAGGCATGGAGGGGCACTTGTGCTTCTGAAGGCATTTCTCCTTAGGACTCTTGCTTCCCCCTAACCCCCGAAGCCCTGGATGGAGCTGCTACATGTAACAACTCATGATCTGACGGCGCCCTTTACACAGTAAAATGGCACAAGATGCTCCTCAGAGCTGTAAGAGAAAGGGACAGCAAGCCACAGAAGGAGAGATTTGTAAACAGTGACCAAAAAGCTTATCTTAAATTTTCAAATGGCATTCAATAAGACAAAAAGACTGTTACGCAAGATAAGGGCTTTTGGGTGTGAGGTAATATAAAATAGCATGGATAGAGGATTGGTTAAAGAACAGAAAACAGAGAGTAGGAATAAATGGGTCATTTTCAAGTTAACAGGCTGTACCTCATGGAATGGCACAAGGATCAGTGCTGGGGCCTCAGCTATTTACAATCTATATTAATGACATTGAGGAAGGGACCAAGTGTAACGAATCCAGGGTTGCTGATGACACACATATAAACTGTGAGAAGGACACAAAGAGCTGAATTTTGCCGCAAGCATCAGGAATCCGATACTGGGACTATTTTCCTGTCCCGGCCCTGCTTGTCGTAGCACACCTCCCGCCTGAATATTAAGGGAGGCAGCCAGTTAGTAGGCCGCCTCCAACTGCCGTCCAATTCAGGTGGGTGGGTTCTGGAGGCAGAAGCTCAGGACAGCACGGCCTACTGCAAGGCACTGTGTGAACAGTGGGAGCGCTACTGAGGACCAAGCAGCAGGGGGTGCAGGGAAGCATTGAAGCTACCCTCCACCTCTGGAGAGCGGCTGAAAGAGCTCATGATGTTGATGGTGACTGGAGACATCGTCTCCAGGAATTCACACTCAGTGTGACTTGGGAAGACAACAGTCTTTCTTGCCATCTTCTGTTGGAATCATTGAAATATCCTTCATCTAGTAATGCAGCCTCCACCACCCGCTGCGTTACTAGATACAGCTACATTCTTTTACTTGTCGGGATGCAGACTCAGCAAGGGCACCGGCACAGTTGCTATGCTTCTTCAGTTAGCGTCATCAAGTGGCTCCTTAATTGGCTTGATTAGATTCCCGCTGCCATTGGGCGGTCAGCTGTAGTCTCGGTGAAGCCGCTTCCCAACAAAATCATGAGGAGGCAGCAACACGTCGGGCAACTGGCACGCTGCCCTCTTCCAGGAATTAGCCGGCTAGCCTACCTCCAAAGCCAACCGTGGCTTTTCAGGGAAATTCCACCCCCAAAGAGTCTGCAAAGGGATAGAGACTGGTGAAGTGAGTGGACAGGAAGTTGGTAGATGGAGTGTACAATGTTAGGAAATGTGAGGTTATTCATTTTGGTGGAATAGAAAGACAGAATCTTTTTAAATGGTTGAGAAGCTATGAAATATTGGTCTTCAGAGGGAATTGGGTGTCCTTGTATAAGAAAAAGAGAAAGAGAATGTGCTGCAAGCATTTAGGAGTTGGAGTATAACAGTAAGGAAGCTTTATTGCAATTGTACAGGGCTTTGGTGAGACCACAGCTGGAGTGGCAGTACTTGGAGTACTGTGTATAGTTCTAGACTCTGTAGCTAAGGAAGGATATACTTCCCTTAAATGAGATGCAACAAAGCAGCTGTGAGAAGGGATTGAGTAGAATGGGTCTGTACTCCCTGGGATTTACAAGAATGAAAGATCATCCAATTGAAATACGTAAGATTCTGAGAGGGCTTGACAGAGTAGATGCTGAAAAGCTGTTTCCCCTGGTTTGAGAGTCTAGAATTAGGAGAATAAGGAGTCAGTCATTTTGGGTTGGGATGAGGAGAAATTTCTTCACTCAAGGTATTGTGAATCTTTGGGATTCTCCACCCCAGAGGCTGTGGATGCTCAGTTGTTGTGTATATTCAAGGCTGAGATCAATAGATTTTTGGACTCTAAGGAATATGGGGTAGAGGAGGAGACTGCTGTTGAGGTTGTATGAACAGCCATGATCTTATTGCATGGAGAAGCAGACACGAGGGGGCTGTATAGTCCACTCCTGCTCCTGCTTCTTATGTAGTTGGTCGAAGAGGTGGGTTTTAAGAAAGTCTTCAAGGTGGAGAGAGAGGTGATGAGGCAATGTAACAGGAAATACTTCAGCCAATGAGAGAAGACTGGGAGAATTCACCTCTCTGCTCCTGCTGCAATCAGTGGAGAGTGATGCAAAATGCAGACCAGAAGCTCACCACCCAGACTGGGATTTCTTCCTTACATTGGGACCACCACTGGCCCCTTCTACCCACTTGACACATGTGGCTGGATGGATTAGGGTGGAGCACATGTTCCTGTCACAGATCCATCATCCCCAGCCCCAATGTTTGCAGGGATTGCGATTTGGGGGGGGTGGCAGTAGACCCTGGGAAGTGATGGTAAAGATCTCACACTCACCTGGCAGAGTGAGAGAGGGTCTGGCAGAACCCTCCACTCCCTCTCCCTCCAGACACAGCCCCAAATCCATAACCTCGGCCTTGAATGAGGCTTTCATTGGGAGTTTTTTTTCTGATCTTTCGGGGTGCTTCAGTCCCTTTAAAGTTCTTCACCATCCCCTGATGCTGCGAAGCTCCTTCCATTGTATCAATGAGAACCTGAGAACCTGTCACAGGTCTAGTATGAACCAACCCAAACACAGGCAGAGTAGGGCAGACATGCAGAGACATGTCTCGCTGGAACTTTGACCTGAAGAGATTAATCCGTCCCCCTTCTCCCCCTTCAGTCGGTTTGGACTGCCTTTTGGGCCAGACGTTCAATCATTATATCATTGCTTCCAGCTGCATAAGGCCCAAAGCTCTGGAATTCCCTCCCTCACCCTCTCTACCTCTTGACCTATCTCTCCTTCTTTAAGATGCCCCTTAATACCTGCCTCTTTGAACACGTTTTTGGACACCTGACCTAATATCTCCTCATATGGTGAGACGTTTGATAAGGCTCCTGTGGCTTTTTATTATGTTAAAGGCTGTATATAAAGGCAAGTTGTCGTTGCTGGTCATTCTCAGACAGACGAGCTCAGTGAGTAACAGACTGGAATTGGAATCATTCGTTCCACAGCAACACAGACAGGTGGCAATTTTTTCTTGCTCCGCCGGTAAAATGGTTGGTTTACAATCGTGCACAGAGTAAACTTGTGTCAGGCTGGGGGAGGGGTAAGCCTGAGTGGAGGCCAGGTGCTGTCCCACTGGGAGGGAGGGGAAGAGGAGAAGTAGGGCCATTGTGATGAATTTAGACCCAATGAGGCTTTCCAGCTGCAGTATAAATAGCTGGTACTTAATGTCCCCGTCGCAGGGAGAAACACTGGTTTGTGTTTTATCTGAGGTGTCTGAATAGCCGTTGATTGTTTTGTTAAGTAAAGCCCTTTGGTTGACACAAGGTTGGAGGCAGCAGCTTTAAGCACAGTGTGTGGCCGCCATTCACTGAAAGCTCTTGTGATAAGTCATTCAGTGCAAGACCACAAAAAAGCTGGGAGGTGTTTGACTTTGACAAACATGTGGCAAGATTGTTGTGCCATTAGGCAGCAGCAAGTGCTGGGGGGGGGTGGGCAGCAGGGGGGCTGCTGTTGTGGGAATGGTAGAGTTTCTGTGCTATTCATGTGGTCGTTAATGAGTCCTGGGGATGCCGGGACACCCTGAAGAGATGACACGTTATTGCCTACCGATATCCTTGCTGGCATTGTTGGGACGTTGACTCTCCCGCTATTGATAACACTGACCCCCATTGCAAATCTAAATTTTCATGGATTGAATGAGGCAATTCGCCTGTACTGGCCAATTAATTGCTTGGATTGAGCACCATGCATCTGATACTTGCATCGTACTGTTTCTTCCGCATAATGATACAAGCATGTAGATTATATCTCTGTTAATGCCTAGGTCCGGCTGGGAAAACTTTACTATTCCCTATGCCCATCGGCCAAAGTAACACAAGACAAGGGGGTGGTGCACCAGTGAAATCTCCTGCAGATCCCAGGCTTCTCCAGCATCAAGAAGTCCTGCACCTCTCCCTTCGCGTATACCTACAACCGCCACATTCCTGAGCACGAAAGTGCATTAAAACCCGGCCTGCAATGGAATGACAACACCACCTAAGGAATACAGGAGACAGCCTCAGGGACCCAACTCCTGAAGTAGAACTGCACCTAATGGTGAAAATGGGCTGCATTGTCAGAAAGTGTTTCTAGTTCTTCATTATGAAAGGCCCAAAGTCAGACCATTGGGAATTAAAAGGCTCTTGTAAGCACGGCACTCCAGTTAGCACACCTAATGCTTGGTTCGCTAGTTGAAACATCTCAATTAGATCACTTCTTAAAGTATCTAAAGTTACGGGGATACAAGCCAAGTGTCCACAACTTGCCCTCAAATCCTAGCATCTGGTGAATCTACACTGCATGGACTTGAAGGGGAATATACCTTTCCTGAGGTTTAGTGCCTAATGGAGTACTCCAGATGGGGTCTAACCCATCCCTTCTACACAGCTGAAGCATCACTTCCTCATTTCTTTGTGATAAGGCCCAACATTCCATGAACTTATTTGATTCATTTTTGTGCCTGTATCTCACCTTTTTAGTGATTTTTGTACTAAATCCTACCAATGCTGTTATAGACAGGTGCATCTGCACCAGGTCGATTGGTGAGAATGAGGTCAAGTAGGATTTTCCCTCTTGTTGGTTCCCTCACCCCCTGCCACAGGCCCAGCCTGGCAGATATGTCGTTCAGGATTTGGCCAGTCAGTCAGTAGCGGTGCTTCCGAGGTCATGGGCATTGAAATCTCCCACCCAGGGTACATTCTATGCCTTTGCCACCCTCAGTGCTTCTTCCAAGTGGTGTTCAACATGGAGGAGCACTGATTCATCAGCTGAGGGAGGGCAGTAGGGCTGAGGGAGGGCAGTAGGTGTTAATCAGCAGGAGGCTTTCTTGCCCATGTCTGACCCGATGACATGAGACCTAATGGGGCCCGGATCAACGTTGAGGACTCCCAGGGCCACTCCCTCCCTCCCGACTGTGTACTACTGTGCCACCACCTTTGCTGGGTCTGCCCTGCTGATGAGTTAGGACTTACTCAGGGATGATGATGGTGATGTCTGGGACATTGGCTCTAAATCTAAAGTATGATTCGGTGAGAATAACTGTGTCAGGCTGTTTCTTGACTGTTCTGTGAGACAGCTCTCCCAATTGTTGCACAAGTCCCCAGATGCTAATGAGGAGGACTTTGCAGGGTCGCCAAGGCTGGGTGTACCGTAGTCATTTTTGGCACCAGGGTTGATACCGGGCGGCAGTTTTATTTTTATACAACTTTTCTGTAGATGTTTGATACAACTGAGTGGCTTGCTAGGCCATTTCAGTGGGAAGTTAAGAGTCAAACACATGGCTGTGGGTCTGGAGTCACATGTAGGCCAGACCGGGTAAGGACGGCAGATTTCCTTCCCTAAACGACATTTGTGAACCATTTCGATTCTTACGACCTTCCAGTTGTTTCATGATCATCATTACTGAGACTAGTTTTATTTTAATTCTGTATTTTATTATTTAATTGAATTCAAATTAATCCAGCTGGAATTCAAACACGTATCTCCAGATTACAAGCCCACTATTGACTCAGTGTCAGGTTTTGTCAGATTACATTCCTGTGAAGTGGCTTGGGACCTTTTTATATATGCAAGTTATTGTTGTTGAACATTTGATCCTCCTTACTGCACTTACCTATAGGTAACTAGTTATCTGTCAACATTTTCCCTGTGAGCACAGCTCTGTTCCATACTTTGAATGGAGTCCTTAAGTTGGGTTAACAGCTGCCAGTTTCTGCACTGTTGGCACCAGTCCCAATGTGAATGTCTGTATTCTTCACCACCTGCATCACCCATATTGAAATCGGCAGCTTTACTTTGGGTGGATATCTTCTTTGTGATCCCTTCGGGAGCCAACAACACTGGCACAGATCATGTGTAATATTGATACAGCTGAAATGCTAGAATGATCTGCTGCATATCTCACCGGTCCATCTTTTGTAAAAGCTGCTCTTGATTAGGCAGAGAGTGTGGGCTGTGGATCTAATGCAGACGTGCACGCGTGGCTTAAACCTAATGTCAGGTCAAAAACAAAAATACCTGGAAAAACTCAGCAGGTCTGGCAGCATCTGCGGAGAGGAGCACAGTCCTGGTACGCCAATTTGGATCAGATCAGGCACGATTGCCAAGTTTTTGTCATGATGGGTTGGGTTGGGTTAGGTTGGGTTGGGCTGAGGTGGCGCCAGATTAACAGGCTAGGCAGGGAGTCCACTGAAGATAAGATCAGTTCATGGCACAGGGCCAGCAGCTAGCTGGGCTGAACCAAACCTTGACAAGGGTGTTAAGAGTATTGACATGTGTCAGCCGTAGCTCAGTGGGTAGCATTCCCACCTCTCGAGTCAGGTGTTCTAGATCCAAGTCCCATTCCAGAAACTTCAACACAAAAAAATCTAGGTTTACACTGCAGGGCAATACCGAGGGACTGCTGCACTGTCAGAGATGCTGTCTTCCGGATGAGACGTTAAACCGAGGCTCCATCTGCCTTCTCAGGTGAATTTCAAATATCCCACGGCACTGTTTTGAGGAAAAGCATGAGTATTCTCCCGGTGTCCCGGCCAATATTTACCCCTCAATGAATGTCACTAAAAAACAGAAGGTCTGTTTCTTATCACATTGCTGTTTGTGGGAGCTGACTGTGCACAAAGTGGCCGGTGCATTTCCTACATGACAACAGTGATGATGCTTCAGAAATACATCATTGGCTATGCACAAATCTCTGGAATGGATCTTGACGTAGCAGCCACTGACTCAGAGGTGAGAGTGTACGAGCAGTACATAAAAATTAATCCTCCTACTCATTGTGGATATGAGCTGGTCTAGTCTGTAGAATGTGCACTTTTGAAAGTCATTTTATGTATCGACTGCTGTTTTAGTCAGTCATAAACTTCTGACACATGTTGACTAATTCTGCCAGTTTCCAACTGTAGGTTGGTCGTGACTGATTCCAGGTTAAACAAAGTGATGTGATGTTATCAGTGGCACTCTGTTGCATTTCCATAAACAGGGCCTACTGACTCATATCAATTATCCTTATGATTTTAGGAAGCGTTTTTTGTATAAACCTAGCAATGCCACCATTTTTAAAAATGGAACACTGAGATCTTCAAACTAGCCGAAATGGGGTGTTGCCTCAATAAAAAGGCTTCACAGAAGCATAACAGCCAATAATCTACTACAAGGCAACTGAATTAGCTGCCTTGGCCCTAAGCTCTGGAATTCCCACCTTAAACCTCTCTACCTCTCGATCTCTCTTTCCTCCTTTAAGAAGTTCATTAAAACCTACCTCTTTGGCCCAGCTTTTGAGCACCTGTCCCTATATCTCTGTTTGTGGCTCAGTGTCAAATTCCGATGATGAATACTCTTGTGTCACTGTGCTAAAGGCACTGTATAAATGCAAGTTGTTGAACCAACAAAGAAAATGCTGATACAGTGCAAAGTCATCTTTTAACTGCAAAGATAATTTTAAATCCAGGCCTGGTGGCTGATTGATAAATACACATCTTGTGAAATTGGGGTACAGATTTATAGGGAGCTAAATTGGACAGGCCTGAAAGCAGACACACGGTGTGTGAGTAATCCAGGCTGGTTGATTGCAATACAGATATCGTGCCAACTTCGTGCTGCCTTCTTGTTTCAATGATCTCTGCATTAAGTCAGCATTCACTGCGCTGTTCATTGGCTGCATGCATCGGTAAGTGACTGCTATCATGAGTAGCTGGCATCACTTAAAGCCAGCCTGCATTAACCAGTCTGCACTTCTTAATCGGGAAGTGCTTTGTGGCTGGAGTAGGGGTCGTGGTTTAAGAGAACCTGACCTGGGGGGAGAGAGCGGACACCAAGCTCTTTGGAATCTGCACTGAAGGCCTTGGTGGAGGATTTGGTAAAGAGCAGAGATACCCTGTATCTATCGTGGGAAGGGGGCCCTCCAGATATCAGGGCAAAAAGCAATGGGAGCAGACAGCCATGGAGATCAGTGCCAGGAATCAAGCCCTGAGGACCTGGATGCAGTGCTGCGAGAAGTTCAGTGACCTCACACAAGAGGTCAAGGCCAGTGAATGCATCACCAAATGCACCACAGTCTCACACACTACTCAATTTACCACACCCTCATCACTCACCTACCAATAATCTGGACCAACCACCCCTCATCTCTAACATTCATATTCTTCACTGCACCCTCACACACACTTGGCACTGCTGCAACTCTCATACCTGTATCTTGGAGCTTGCACACACTGCCAGCTATTCAACCATGAGAGCTACATCACCCAATCACAGTGCATCACACTCCTTGACATACTTGGCTCTCTCTTTCAGGGCAAGATGGCTCACAATCGGAGGCAGCAGCAGCTGACTGGACAGGACCAGGCCTCCCTTCATGTCCTGACCCCTGGGGATGGGATGGTGCTGGCCTTAATTGAGACAGCCATTGCTGAGGCATGACCAGCGTAGCGTCTGAAACCAGCAGAGATGACGGGTCTCCTCATACCTAATCCTCCTCGTCACAGCTCTCCGTCCCCTCATCGCACAGTTTCTTCACAATGTGGAAGCTGCAGATGGAGTAAACATGTATCTCTTTACTTTCCTCCTGCCTCCTGCACTACAACCTTAACCCTCTGCCTTTCTTCTTTTAGATATCCAAGAACTGCAAGCTGACAGGTAGTAGAGGGACAGCAAGAAGCCAGTGATGATGAAGATCCAGCGCCATCACTTGGTTTCACACTTGCAGGCACCAGCTCAGATAGTGACGCTGCACCTATATTAAGAGGCTCGATCAATGGTGGGACCTGCACATGGTGAGACAGCGGGCGTGAGCGGACTGCAGTCAGTGCCGGGGACAAGGATAGTGCAGGTGTCAATTTGCCAGAGTGTGAGTTTGCACAGGGATTCTGGTGCAGAGGACCTTGATGGGGCAGCCCTGGAAGAAGGCTGATGGGGATGCAGATTAGAATGCTTTGGTGCTTTGGGAAACCAATGCATTAAATGTCAATGTCAAGGCACATGGAGGGTCCAGCATCAGCTTGATACAGGGCTTTGCACGGAACTCAGAGCCCATCCTTTCCAACATGGACATGGCGGCCAACTTTGTCTGCACACTTGTCGACTGAACCACGTTGCAGTACCTGATGGCTGTTGTGGCCGCTTTTGTTGCAGCTGCCCAATGTCGGAGTGCTGCAATGGAAACTCACTCGTGGTCATGTCAGGTCAGCTGCTGCCACCCTGGCTGTGTATGTGCAAAGGGGCTTGCATGCTGTCACTCCAGTGCCCTGTCCTCCAGAAACGATGGCTGAAATACTCCCCACACCATAGAGCACAAGCCTGCTGTCCTCTCTCAGGAAGACATCATTCATACTGCCACCATTCCCACTCCACCTGTGCCCTGACCTCGAGCGATTGTTGGCCTAGTAGTCTCAGCTGTCATTTCTCCCTGCTGTAAAGCTTCTTGGGATGTTTCCAGGTCCAGGGCATTAGATAAAATCTGAGTCGCTGCTGGGATGGAAAGGTCAAGTGTAAATGTCAGCTGACCTGGACAGCAAAGGCCCTTGTACTTGGATGGCCTCCTGACTCTGGAGTGACAAGGTTCACACTGTCATGTGGGTGAGGATCGGGTGAGCAGCCGATGGCTGCGGGAATGTACACGGCCCAGAGTCAGAAGAGAAGGCTGGGCCAAAATAAAAAACCGATTGAGACAGGAATGATTTTTTTTTAATAATGCTAAGAATGCTAAGTGTCCTTCATTTATTTAACTACAAGAATAATTTTCAGGATTAAATGCCATTCTAATTTTAACATGTATAAGTAATGGCTAATTTATTCCTAATGAATGGTAACTACCTTTAATGATATATGGGCATATGGCAGTGTGGTGACACCCCCTATATTGAGAGCTGTTCAGCTGGAAGAGGCTGGTATTCAACCACTGGCAGACCTGCTCACAAACAGTAGCAGCTCCTGTTACTTGTGCTGTGGGAGTCACGGCTCAAAGCAACTCTAGCCCGTTACAATACACGGTGTTATAATTTTGCAGAATATTAATTCTGCAAATAGAAGTGGCTGGGGAGCCTTATTATTGTGCTATAAAGTGCAACAGGAAATCCAGCCTACAATTTAATTACACTGTAGCCATGTTCCAAGAGGCTGGTTTATTGACTCCATTCACAATTAACCCATTTAGCTGTCCAGGCTGCTACTCTCAGTACAGAAGCTTCTTTGTGATGTTATGTTATGCAAATTACAATCAAATCTAGATTTCTTTTAAAAATGCTGTCCCGACCCACTGTGTCCTGTTTAAACCTGTATGTAAGTTTGTGCATGGCTGGAAAATGCTATGCTCTTTCGGACTCAGAAGTGGGTAAATAATGCGGTTCACAGATGGAATTAAATTGGACCTGCCTTGAGAGGGTAAGCTATATCATAGTGCATATTGCGGCAACAATTTAGCCACATTCTTTAGTGATCTACTGTGGGGCTTCCATAAAGAGTCAAAGCTGCAGGACCCGCTTGACGAGTCATGGAAATGGGTGGATAATGGAGAATGCTCTTTGGCTTTATCTGCTATTAAACTTCTGATTGTTTTATTCAGATTGTTAAATAGGTTTGAGCACTTTGAGATCGGCCTAAAAAAGACTTGTTAGGGGAAATGAGTGAAAACTTGGGAGGTGAGCTTTAAGGAGAGTCTCTAAGGAAGGGAGAAAGAGAGAGAGAGATGAAGAGGGTTAGGAATTCCAGAGTTTAGGGACTCGACAGCTGTTGCCCCTTGGCTTCATTATTCCAACGTCTCCTCTGTAAACTTGAGATCATCCAAAACTCTGCTGCCATGTTCTTAGTTGATCCAAGTTCTATTCATCAATCACCCTTACGCTTGCTGGCTTCCAGTCATGCAACACCCTGATTTTAAAATTCTTGTCCTTGTTTTCAAATCCTTCCATGCCCTTGCTTCTGGCTATCTCTGTAACCTCCTCCAGCCTTACCACCCTCCGGGATATCTGCACTCGCCTAATTCTGACCTCTCGAGCATCCCTGATGTTAATTGCTGCATCATTGTCCAGGCCCTAAGCTCTGGAATATCCTCCCTTCACCTCTCCACCTCTCTTCCCTCCTTCAAGATGTTCCTTAAAACCTAACTCTTTGACCAAGCTTTTCACCAACTGACCTGTTATTTCCTCATGCAGTCCGGTGTATAATTTTGCTTAGCGTTCCTTTGAATTGCCTTGGGATGTTCTGTTTCATTAAGGGAGCGATGTAAATACAAGTTGTCGTTGATCTATTGCTTACTTTTAGGCCATTTCTGAAAGAGATATTAGTTTCTTGCCACGTTCTTGGACTTGTTTCCTGAAGCAGCAGCAATAGTGCTCCAAAGATCTTTATTGACCTGTAAGGAATGTTTAACCTGATATGTGATAAGTGAGCAATTATTGTTTTGTATTGAGGAGAACATGCGTATACACGTTGCCTCTCAAAGACTTCCTTCAAAACACAGTGATGATAAAAGGCACTGCGTCATTCTGAAACCACTGGGTCTGGACGTCCTGGATTGGATGGCTGCTTGTTTTCAATGTGCTCGTTCCATGTGTGCTCTTTCACAGTTGTCAGGTGGAATTATAAAAGTGGCATGGTGGATGTGGAAGGTTTCGTTCAGTGTCTACTTAAACCGTGAAAAATCACCCAGCAGTTAAAACTAAATGATAGGTTTTGGCCTTCCAAAGTTGGGTTGTGTCTGGAGTGCAGCATTATGTTGTGGCAACACTGGCGGAGACAGAAGTCAGAGTCAATTGAGCTGATGAACTTAAATTAGTAGCCTTGTTTTAACTCCGATATCAGGAGATTGGTGCCTGTAAGCCTACAGTGTTTACAATGCCAAATCTGGCTTAAATGTCCCACTTTTCATGCATCTACAATGCTGTCACTGGAATAAGGGAATTGGATTTTGCAGTGTCATTGACACCAGTCTGCCAGAATCTAAATTAAAACAACATTAAATTACACTTTGTATAAATTTGTATTGAGTGTTGTGTTCCAAGTCTTGCAGGTTGGAATCAGCATATTCCCTGGTTAGTAGAGTATCTTTTAGCAGTTTGTAATTCAACAATGATGAAGAAGGCATATATAAATTCACCCAAACAAATGGTCACAAAACTGCATGAGTCAAATCCCAACTCGCGGACCAAAAATATTGAACCTGGTTCCCTCTGTTCTCTCTGGTCTAGGGGCCATAGTGTCGGCTTTGGCTCAGTTGGTAGCATTCTCGCCTCTGAGTTAGAATGTTGTGAGATTCGAATCCCACTGCGTAGACCTGAGCACACAATCAAAGCTTATGAGGAAAGATTGAGCGGGTTGGACCTATGCTCACTGGGCGTTTAGAAGAACAAGAGATAGGGTAGGTGCTGAGAGGATGTCCCCACTCGTGGGGGAATCTAGAACTAGGGGGCACAGTCTAAAAATAAGGGGTCCCCCCTTTAAGACAGGAATGAGAAGGAATTTCTACTCTCTGAGGGTTGTTAGTCTTTGGAATTCTCTCCCCCAGAGAGCAGTGGAGGCTGGGGTCGTTGAATATGTTCAAGGCTGAGTGAGACAATTTTTGATCTACATGGTAGTCAAGGGTTATGCAGACATGAAAATTGAGCTAAAGCCACAATCAGATCAGCCATGGACTTATTGAATGCCGGAGCAGCGTTGATGGGCTGAATGGCCTACCCCTGCTCCTGTATCTTATGACCTTAAGGCTGACTGTTTTGCTGAGGGAGCACTGCACTCTCAGAAATGCCACCTTTCGACGACCCCAGGACATTCCAAAGCTCTTCCTAGCATTTTTGAAGTGCAGCCATCATTGCAATGCAGGAAATGCGGTGGCCAAATGTTTCACGCAGCGAGGCCCTGCAAACAGCAGCACGACAGTGACCGGGTTAATCTGTGGATTTTTTAAAGTGGGGTTGGGGTTGAGGGTTTAACGTGGCCCAGGACACAATCTGCTCTTCTTCAAAGTACTGCCATAAGATCTTTTACATCCACCTGAGAATGCAGAAGGGGTCTCGATTTAACATTTCATCTGAAAGATGGCACCTCCAACAGTGCAGCACTCCTTCACTACTGCGCTGAACGGTCAGCATAGATTTTGATCTCAAATCTCTGGATCGGGGCTTGAACACACAACCTTCCACCTCAGAGGCGAGAATGCTACTAAGCCAAAGTTAACGCCATTATGTACGGTACAGGTCACATCTGGTAATGTTTTTGCCATCATGCCTAATTGACAACACTCCTATTGTACAAGAAAGTATCCTCTAACCCACTGTGAGCAATGCCCTGGAGATCCTCAGGCAGAGAGGGAGAAGAGGGAGAGGGATAAAGTGAATAAATGCCTCTACTCTACTTGACGTTACCTGCCCCTCTGTTTCTTTCTCTGCCTTCCTCTCTAAAAAGCAAAAGGATGTTAAAGTCGATAGTTTATTGCAAGGGATTCATATTTCAAATTGGGACTGATGGTGAGATTCTGTTTAACAGTGGGATATTCCTGTTCCCTATTGTCTGTGGTTCACAGTTAGTTGAGATTTTTTCTCTTGATGTAAGCTAGCTGTTGAAATGCCGCAAACATTTTACAAAGTAGAGAATGACAATCTAACATCTGTGTGTTAATCTGTTCTCCAGATGGGGTTCCTTTCTGTACAGCCACCTTTTTCACACCTGAATGGCTAGCTCTCCTTCAACAATCAGTGATTTTTCAGGCTAGGAGATGTTGTGTTTGCTCAGAGCTTGTGCTAGTCCGTGTCACTATATTCCCGTAGTCACAACCTGCAGCTGAAGATGTTGGGATTGGGTACGAACATTAGAAACAGGAGTTTGCTTTATTCATTCACAGGATATGGGCATCGGTGGTAAATCCAGCCTTTATTGCCCATCCCTCAGTACCCTTGAGATGGTGCTGCTGAGGATACAACTAAGTGGCTTGCTAGGCCATTTTGGTGGACAGTTAAGAGTCAACCACATTAACCGTGGGTCTGGAGTCACATATACAGTCCAGACCAGGTAAGGACGGCAGATTTCCTTCCTTAAAAGACATTAAGAACCAGCTGGGTTTTTCTGACAACCTGGTCACCATTCATGGCCACCGTTACTAAATGCCAGTTTTGTAAAAATTTCAGACTTACTTCATTGATTGAATTTAAATTCCCCAGCTGTTGTGGTGGGATTCCAATCTATGGCCTGAATCTTCTGGTCAGTGAGCGGGGGCGGGGCCCACTCGCCGACGCGTAAAGTGACGCGCGGTGATGTTGGGCGTGTGTCCCGATGTCACCGCGCGTCATTCCGATCTTCAGTTCGGCGGGCGCGCCCCGGAGTCGGCTGTGAGTCCGCCAAACTGCCAAAGGCCTGATAAGGCCATTTAACAACCAATTAAACTAATTAATGAAGCTGCCCGTCCAACCTTAAGGTCGGCGGGGGGCAGGCGAAGAGCCCAGGCGGCCTTCGCATTTATCATGAAACCTCATCCACGGGTGGGATGAGGTTTCTTGAAGTGTTTGTAAATCCAATAAAATGTTTTATTAAAAATTCATTGACGTGTCCCAGCTCATGTGACACTGTCACATGAGGGGACATGTCTGAATAATTTTTTCCATTCTTTTTTTGAAGTTTTAATAATGACAATAATCTCCCTGAAGCAGCTCCGTGCCTCAGCGCGAAAGAGCGCAGGCCCCGACTCTCCCGCCTCCCCTAACCTGCACAAGGAGCGCTCAGCGGTTCTGTGTGCGCATCACGCTGCGTGCCACCATTTTATGTGGGCGGGCCAATTAAGGCCCGCCCACATAAAATGGTGGCACGCAGCCGATCGCGGGCGGCGATTGGCCGAGCGCCCGTTCCCGCGCCCGTTCCCGCTCAGCCCCTGCCGACGGGGAGAAAATTATCCCCAATGTCTCCAGAGCCTTAGGCCGGGATTTTCTGGCCCTGTCGCGGGTGGGGCCTGCTGCAGGAGAGGCAGCGCCCCAGACAGAAGTCCGCTGACTTGCGGCGAGACCAGAAGATGGCGGCAGCGGGCGTGTGCGGACAATCCCGCCGTTAGTCCAGGCTGCAGGATTGCTGGTCCAGCAAAATAACCACTTTGCTACTGTGTTCAGGAGTAGGCCATTCAGCCTCTTGAGCCTGTGCTGTCCTTCATGTAGATCTGGATGTTAACTCCATCTACTTGCCCTCTTTCATCTGTTTCTCCACAAATGTTTTATGCTAGATGGCGAATACCATGGATTGGTTATGACTGGAACAGCACTGTTTAGTTTGGAGGCCATGATGGGAATCTTTAGGATCATAGGATTGCATAGTTTTAGACTTCACCCAACTTATTCAGGGAATTATTCTGCCTTTTATTGCACAGTGGACTCCTGACCTTTAGCTTTATTGATTGTACTATCACATTCCAGAAGTGTTTGATTTATTCTCTTATATTGTTCAATTTATTTCGCTTGTGCACTTTCTGCTGCCAAGCCGCTGATTCTCGCAGCAAAGGTGAGCATTTATAGCACGTTTAGCGCGGGTTCAGGCAATATGAGCGTGTCGGGTTGGGGTGCGTGCAGTAACAGGGAGATCAGGTGAGCAGGAGGGAGGTAGGCACATTGAGCGAGAATGGCGAAGCTGATTGTCAAAAATATTCACATGTAATCAAGTCCCATGGAGCAGAATTGGCCAGAACCTGAAAAATATCGGAACCTGAAACAATTAAACGAAATGACAGTAGCCAGGGAGAAATGTGGAAAACAACAGGTTCAGCCATGTGACTGCAACATCTTCGATTGTGGCACTGGGCATGTGCAGATATGGTAGGCGTAGGGCCAAGGTGGCAGTGGGGTAGGGGTGGGTGTGGCAGTGGGGTAGGGGTGGGTGTGGTACTGGGGTAGGGGTGGGTGAGGCAGTGGGGTATGGGTGGGTGTGGCAGTGGGGTGGGGGTGGGTGTGCCAGTGGGGTGGGGGTGGGTGTGGCAGTGGGGTAGGGGTGGGTGTGGCAGTGGGGTGGGGGTGGGTGTGGCAGTGGGGTGGGGGTGGGTGTGGCAGTGGGGTAGGGGTGGGTGTGGCAGTGGGATAGGGGTGGGTGTGGCAGTGGGGTGGGTGTGGCAGTGGGGTAGGGGTGGGTGGGGTAGGGGGTGGGTGTGGCAGTGGGGTATGGTTGGATGTGGCAGTGGGGTGGGGGTGGGTGTGGCAGTGGGGTATGGGTGGGTGTGGCAGTGGGGTAGGGGTGGGTGGGGTAGGGGGGTAGGGGTGGGTGTGGCAGTGGGGTAGGGGTGGGTGGGGTAGGGGTGGGTGAGGCAGTGGGGTGGGGGTGGGTGTGGCAGTGGGGTAGGGGTAGGTGTGTCAGTGGGGTAGGGGTGTGTGTGACAGTGGGGAAGGGGTGGGTGTGGTATTGGGGTAGGGGTGGGTGTGGCAGTGGGGTAGGGGTGGGTGTGGTATTGGGGTAGTGGTGGGTGTGGCAGTGGGGTAGGGGTGTGTGTGACAGTGGGGTAGGGGTGGGTGTGGTATTGGGGTAGGGGTGGGTGTGGCAGTGGGGTAGGGGTGGGTGTGGCAGTGGGGTAGGGGTGGGTGTGGTATTGGGGTAGGGGTGGGTGTGGCAGTGGGGTAGGGGTGGGTGTGGTATTGGGGTAGGGGTGGGTGTGGCAGTGGGGTAGGGGTGGGTGTGGTATTGGGGTAGGGGTGGGTGTGGCGGTAGGGTAGGGGTGGGTGTGGCAGTGGGGTAGGGGTGGGTGTGGCAGTGGGGTAGGGGTGGGTGTGGCAGTGGGGTAGGGGTGGTTGTGGCAGTGGGGTAGGGGTGGGTGTGGTACTGGGGTAGGGGTGGGTGTGGCAGTGGGGTAGGGGTGGGTGTGGCAGTGGGATAGGGATGGGTGTGGCAGTGGGGTAGGGGTGGGTGTGGTACTGGGGTAGGGGTGGGTGTGGCAGTGGGGTAGGGGTGGGTGTGGCAGTGGGGTAGGGGTGGGTGTGGCAGTGGGTAGGGGTGGGTGCGTCAGTGGGGTAGGGTGGGTGTGTCAGTGGGGTGGGTGTGGCAGTGGGGTAGGGGTGGCAGTGGGGTAGGGGTGGCTGTGTCAGTGGGGTAGGGGTGTGTGTGACAGTGGGGTAGGGTTGTGTGTGGTATTGGGGTAGGGGTGGGTGTGGCAGTAGGGTAGGGGTGGGTGTGGTATTGGGGTAGGGGTGTGTTTGGCAGTGGGGTAGGGGTGGATGTGGCAGTGGGGTAGGGGTGGGTGTGTGGGGTAGGGGTGGGTGTGTGGGGTAGGGGTGTGGCAGTGGGGTAGGGGTGGGTGTGTCAGTGGGGTAGGGGTGGGTGTGGCAGTGGGGTAGGGGTGGGTGTGGCAGTGGGGTAGGGCTCGGTGTGTGGGGTAGGGGTGGGGCAATGGGGTAGGGGTGGGTGGGGCTGTGGGGTAGGGGTGGGTGTGGTATTGGGGTAGGTGTGGGTGTGGTATTGGGGTAGGGGTGTGTTTGGCAGTTGGGTAGGGGTGGGTGTGGCAGTGGGGTAGGGGTGGGTGTGTGGGGTAGGGGTGGGTGTGTGGGGTAGGGGTGTGGCAGTGGGGTAGGGGTGGGTGTGTCAGTGGGGTAGGGGTGGGTGTGGCAGTGGGGTAGGGGTGGGTGTGTGGGGTAGGGGTGGGGCAGTGTGGTAGGGGTGGGTGTGGCAGTGGGGTAGGGGTGGGTGTGTGGGGTAGGGGTGGGGCAGTGGGGTAGGGGTGGGTGTGGCAGTGGGGTAGGGATGGGTGTGGCAGTGGGGTAGGGGTGGGTGTGGCAGTGGGGTAGGGGTGGGTGTGTGGGGTATGGGGTGGGTGTGTGAAGTAGGGGTGTGGCAGTGGGGTAGGGGAGGTTGTGTCAGTGGGGTAGGGGTGGGTGTGGCAGTGGGGTAGGGTGGGTGTGTGGGGTAGGGGTGGGTGTGTGGGGTAGGGGTGTGTCAGTGGGGTAGGGGTGGGTGTGTCAGTGGGGTAGGGGTGGCAATGGGGTAGGTGTGGGTGTGTCAGTGGGGTAGGGGTGGGTGTGTCAGTGGGGTAGGGGTGGGTGTGGCAGTGGGGTAGGGGTGGGTGTGTCAGTGGGGTAGGGTGGGTGTGTCAGTGGGGTGGGTGTGGCAGTGGGGTAGGGGTGGCAGTGGGGTAGGGGTGGCTGTGTCAGTGGGGTAGGGGTGTGTGTGACAGTGGGGTAGGGGTGTGTGTGGTATTGGGGTAGGGGTGGGTGTGGTATTGGGGTAGGGACAGTGGGGTGGGGGTGGGTGTGGTATTGGGGTAGGGGTGGGTGTGGTATTGGGGTAGGGGTGGGTGTGGTATTGGGGTAGGGACAGTGGGGTGGGGGTGGGTGTGGTATTGGGGTAGGGGTGGGTGTGGTATTGGGGTAGGGACAGTGGGGTGGGGGTGGGTGTGGTATTGGGGTAGGGACAGTGGGGTGGGGGTGGGTGTGGTATTGGGGTAGGGGTGGGTGTGGTATTGGGGTAGGAGTGGGTGTGGTATTGGGGTAGGGGTGGGTGTGGTATTGGGGTTGGGACAGTGGGGTGGGGGCGGGTTTAATATATTGAGCTCACTACAGTTGGTCTCAGATCCTCTGGGTTTAGGAAGGGATAAACATCAATGTTGTTTTCCTGCCTCTGAGCTCTCCTGCTGAACTGTTATGATGTTGGTTTTGAAAAGGACGTATCAATTGTCTAACTCTCAGTATTTACGCTCACATGTGAAGCACGACGACTCAGGATGGTTTGAACGAAAGATCTTACATTTACACAGGACAGAGCTGGACATTCCCACAGAGCTATACAGAAAATGAATGACTTTTGAAGTTTACTCACTGTTGTTAAGTAGGAAGATTCAGCCTTTTGTTTTTGTACCTGAGATCCCACAGTGTAAGGATGACCAGATCATTTGTCTTTCTGGGTGTTGGATCTGAGCCAGGACTTTGGCAGAACTCTCTGCTCTCTTTTTGAAACCTACCGTGGGATATTTTACATTCAGCGTCAGCCCCGATTAATGTGCTCAAGTCCACAGTGGGTCTTGAACCCAGAGCTTCTGGCTCACTCAGAGGATAGCATTACCCACGGAGACAAGTGCCAGCCACTGGCAAGCACCCCATGGAACCATACCTCAGAGACTCTGCAACTTCCAGCGAGAGTGGGGATGAAATGGGAGGAAAAAGATGGAGGGAAGGAGCAGAGAAAGAAATAGGTATTAAGAAGGAAATGGATTTCTGGACTCTAAAGGCAGCCAGGGGTATGGGGAGAGCGTAGGAGTACGGCATTGAGATAGAGGATGAGCCATGATCATATTGAATTGTGGAGCAGGCTCGAAGGGCCGAATGGCCTACTCCTATTTTCTATGTTTCTCTGAAAGAATAATGGATATGTCACGGCATTTGTAATATAACAAATTTGCAGAAAACACAGAGCAAAAAGTGTTCAACTTTACTAACCTTTTTTTTCTGAGTATACATGCACTTGCATTTCTCAGGAAATAGAGGAAAACTGAACAAAAATGCGAGGTATGTGACCTCTCGGGAAGCACACTCATAGGATGTGGGAACGTGGATAAGAGTTCATCTTGGGTTTGGCACATAGGGCTGTTTTGGCCTAAGTCTGAAGGGGAACACTAAGATCAAACTAGGCACAATTGTATGCCTTTGGATCAATCGGAAGAAAAGGGGAAAGCAATCTGGCAACTAGACCAGAGAATGCAGAAAATTCAAAGCAGGTCAGTCAGCAACTGAGTCAGGAAAGAGACGTTAACCTTTTGGGTTGAGAGTTCAGACCAAACAGGCAAGCCAGCTGCAGTACAAAAACCATATTGTGGAATCAAGAGGAGAGGGCTGAATGGTTGACAGCCATTTACTATTTACCACTGGGGGCACTTTGGGGAAGAACCACCTGATGAAATGGTTCTCATGGCAGCAGCATTGCCTCATTTATAATAAAGCATAGAAAGGCATTTATTAAAGCACCTTTCACCACCTCAGGATATCCCAAAGTGCCTTACGGCCAGTGAAATACTTTTGAAGTGTACTCATGGTTGTAATGTGGGAAACACAACAGCCAATTTGCACTCAGCAAGCTCCCACTAACAGCAATGTGATCATGACCAGATAATTTGTTTTCATTTGTTGCTGTTGGTTGACCAATTTTTGGCCAGCTCACCAGGGCGGACTCACCCACCCTTCTTCAAATTGTGATCTTCACGTCTCGTTTGAAAAACAGCACCTCTGACAATGCAGCACTCCCCTCACTATTGTGCTGGCAGTGACAGCCACAATTTTGTGCTCAAGTATCTGGAGTGGGACTTAAACTCTTGACCCACGGATGCAGAGGTAAGAGTGTTATCCACTGAGCCACAGCTGACCCAGCACGTGGATCTGTATTGGGCTGATAGGTGCCTGTGTCTAGGGCTACCCAACGCTGCCACCCTGTCCTGGCATCGCTAGGAATTGAAGATTGATCGCCAGGGCAGTGCTCTGAGCGACCTGGGAAAAAAATCATCAGGACTTTAAAAAAAGCTATTTTTCATTTTCTTTAGACGCTTTCAATTATTAATTATATATAAAAAATGAAAGGCTGTGGGGTAGAAAGGGCTGTTTTGACTGACGTTGAGAATCATTCCATTGGTTAATGAAGAACCTATTGGCTTCTCCATTGGCAGGGAAGTGAGGGCACCATATGGATGGACGTGTTGGTCAACCAGTGGTGGAGGTTGGTCTTCAGGAGATCATGTGATGAAATCTTCAGGGCTGGTGGCCACTAGTGTTGGCAAAACCGGCTGTGTCCTAGCAGCTGTAATGCAAGTGAAACTCGATATTGGCAGGGTACCCATCGGGCACCTTTCAGACGCCATTCCAATTTGTGGGGAAGCACTGCCCACCTGCCCAGTGTCCGGGAGACCCTGGTACCCAACGACTACATCTCGGTACATATTTGAAGAATATGGCCAAGGGGTGTCATTATGGAAAGTGTCTATCTCACATCTGGGTATGTGTGATGTATGTATAATAATGTAAATAATTAATGAGCTTGAGTGCCTCAGGTAGAAGGCTGTTTTACACGTTCATATGGCAGCTGGTGCTGGTGAGGGATTTGCATAATCAACCACATGTGTGAGCAGCATCGTCCACAATGAGTGCTTATGTTTTAATGTGCCCACAACTCAGACTAACTGCACTCTGCAACAATTTCAAAAACTCATTTTAATCTACTTGCTTTTCATTTGGAAAGCAGAGGTGGAAGTTCTCTTTTACAAAATTGCCTCGTTTTAAGTGTGTGTGTGTCTGCGTGTGTGTGTGTGTGTGTGTATGTGTCTGTGTGTGTTGTGTGTGTGTATGTGTCAGCGTGTGTGTGTGTGTATGTGTGTCAGGTGTGTGTGTGTTTATACGTCAGCGTGTGCGTGTGTGTGTCAGCGTGTGTGTGTGTATCTGGCAGCGTGTGCATGTGTGTGTATGTGTCAGCGTGTGTGTATGTGTCAGCGCGTGTGTGTGTGTGTGTCAGCGTGTGTGTGTGTGTGTGTGTGTCAGCGTGTGTGTGTATGTGTCAGCGTGTGTGTGTGTGTGTCAGCATGTGTGTGTATGTGTCAGTGTGTGTGTGTGTATGTGTCAGCGCGTGTGTGTGTGTGTATGTGTCAGCGTGTGTGTGTGTATGTGTCAGCGTGTGTGTGTGTATGT
This sequence comes from Cetorhinus maximus, assembly GCF_964194155.1. Classification (NCBI taxonomy): domain Eukaryota; kingdom Metazoa; phylum Chordata; class Chondrichthyes; order Lamniformes; family Cetorhinidae; genus Cetorhinus; species Cetorhinus maximus. The sequence goes on along the minus strand of NC_135884.1, from coordinate 142,391,309 downwards.
GTCAGCGCGTGTGTGTGTGTGTATGTGTCAGCGTGTGTGTGTGTGTGTATGTGTCAGCGCGCGTGTGTGTGTATGTGTCAGTGTGTGTGTATGTGTCAGCGTGTGTGTGTGTATGTGTCAGCGTGTGTGTGTGTGTATGTGTCAGTGCGCGTGTGTGTGTGTGTGTGTGTGTGTGTACTTTTTCCCTTTTATTGCCCCTCTTTCCCCATTCTCCCTCCCCCTGTTTACTGAAATGCTTTTCACCCACAGTGGGATGTCACTTGTTTTTTCTAATTTTATTAGCAGTTAAAGCAGGTGGGAAAAGTGGGCATTTTCCCATTTTTGTGTTGTGAATTGAGAAATCCCAGTGCCCCCTAACCACACCACTCACCCCTCCCCCCCAACACCCCCAAACTGTGAGGCCTCATTTATACTGGGGAAGTGTTTCCGGAGAAATAGTTTCACAATATGGTGGGGCTTTTAGCTTTGCCAGGACCTTTGTACTAAAGCTGGTGCTTCACTGCACAATTCAGGAGGGAAGGTCCAGGGTGTGAAAAATCACACGTATATTTTGCTTTTGTGAGAATCCTGTGGTTAGTCCCTGTCAGATTTTGTCCAGCAGCACTCCTGTGAAGCAGCCTGGAAGGTCAAAGGTGCTATATAAATGCAAGTTGTTGTTGTGATCTCCACATCGTGTTCAGCTTTCATTGCTGATGAGCTGTTATGCTCGACTCCCAGGACAACTTTCCAATGGCGCACAGTCACCTGCCTGAAATTTGGGTGCATACTGCGGGTGCCCCATGAATATTATGACCACGGTGAAGAATATTATGACTACGGTGAACTCACTAAAACCTAGGGCATGGTAGGAGTTACATAGGAAATTACGTAGGAAATACGGCACAGAAACAGGCCACTCAGCCCAACCAGTCCATGCTGGGGATTATGTTCCGCTCGAACCTCCTCCCATTTTCCCTCATCTAAATCAACCATCATAACCCTCTATTCCCCCTCCTTCATGTGTTTGTCTAGTTTCCCCTTAAATGCATCTGTTCTATTTGCTTCATCCACTCCCTGTGGTGGCGAGTTCTGTATTCTCACCACTCTTTGGGTAAAGAAGTTTCTTCTGAATTCCCCATTGGATTTCTTGGTGACTATCTTATATTGGTGGACCACAAGAGGAAACAGTCTCCATTATGTCTTTCTTTAAAATTATGAAAGGTTTTGACAGTGAATACAAAGACCTCCATTAGGTCACCCCTCAGCATTCTCTTTTCAAGTGAAAAGTGACCCAGACTTTCAATCCTTTCCTGATACCCACACATTTCTGGTATAATCCTTATAAATCTTCTCTGCACCCTCTCTAGTGCTTCTGTGTCCTTTTTATAATATGGCGACCAGAACTGCATACAGTATTCATAAGTGTGGTTTAACCAAAGTTTGGTACAGATTTAGCATAACCTCGCTGCTTTTCAATTCTATTCCCATAGGAGTGAAGCCTAGTTCTTTGCATTTTTATGGCCTTGCAAACCTATGGCACAACTTTTAGTGATTGATGTATTTGTACTCCAGGGTCCTGTTGTTTTTCTACCCCACCTGGACTTGCACCTTCTAAGTAAGAAGTGACCCACCCCCCCCACCTATTCTTGCGATCAAAAGGCACTATCACACATTTATCTGTGTTGAACTTCATTTGTCAATTATTTGTCCATTTTGCTAGTTTATTCCTATCCTCTTGTAATTCATTGGAGTCCTCCTCAGTATTGATTGTACCCACCACCCCACCCCACCCACCCACATTTGCTGTCACTGGCAAATTTGGAAACTGTGTTTTGGATTCCAAAGTCCAAATTGTTAATGTAAATTCTGAACAGATTTTCAGAATCTGTGCTTTGACACAGATTTGTCTGCCTTACTGTTAGCTCCAATTGTGTATATGAGCCTTCAGTGTCAATAGGATCCAAGCCGATTAGTGAAGCTGAAACCAAGACACAGAGCTTTCCTTTAACGGGAGAATTTATTGACTCGTTCAGTCTCACAGCTCTCCTCCCACTCAACCCAATGTCCCAGCTATCCCCTAAATATATGTGATCAAGGATGATTAATACCCATCACCTGTTTCTCTTAACGTAAAACAATGTAATCAAGCCTTAACAATGTAATTGGAAAGGCATTAACATTCAGCCTTATTCACCATGCATGAGGTGTCAGCTGTGGCTCAGTTCATAGCACCCTCGCCTTTGAATCAGAGGGTTGTGGGTTCATGACCCACTCCCGGAAACCAAGAACTGTGATTGTACTCAAGAGAGTTGCAATCTGTGACTGTTGATAACTCGAAAGAATTTTTCACCATGCATGTATAATCTTTCATAGCACTTTCCGTTTTATCCACATATCTCTGATCCTAACACTGATCCTTGTGGAACACCATTTGCCACCTTCTGCATCTCTAAATACCTACCCTTTACTCTGACTGTCTGCTTTCTGTCTTGAACCCAGCTAGCAATCCATCCCTTGATCCACATTCTCTAACCTTATTCTTAAGTCTATTAGGTCGCACCTTATTGAAGACCTTTTGAAAATCCAAATAAATTACATCTACTTCATTGCTGTTATCTCCTCTCTCAGTTACCTCCTCAAAACAGTTGATTAAGTAAGATTTTCCCATTTGAAATCCATGCTGGCTATTCATTATTATATTTCTAATTTCTAGATTTTTTTTCTATTCTCTCCTTTAGCAAGGATTCCATTATTTTCCTATTACGGATGGTAATACAGTATTGGTGATTAGGGACCTGTTACTAAAGATAGTAATTGATTGTACCTGATCAAAATATATATTCTCATTTGAATGTTGTTCTTCTGAGTTGCAGGAGGTCTGTCATTTTAAGCAGTTTGCCTTTGTATCTCATATCAGCATCAAGCAATGGCCATGTGCATTTATATAGTGACTTTAAATGTTCAGAGGCACTTCACAGAAGGGTTATCAGACAAAGTTGGACACCGAACCACATAAGGAGTTATTAGGATTCAAGACCAAAAGCTTGGTCAAAAGAGGTAGGTTTCCAAGATTGTCTTAAAGGAAGGGAGAGGCAACGAGGTTCAGGGAAGGAAATCTCGAGCTTAGAGCCAACACAGCTGAAAGCATGGTGCCAATGGTGGAGCGATTAAACACAGAGTTGTGCAAGAAGCCAGAATTTTGCTAGCGTCGAGATCTCGGAGAGTTGTAGGACTGGAGGAGGTAACAGAGATTGGGAGGGATGAGGTCATGCAAGGATTGAAAACAAGGATGAGATTTTTGTGTTTGTGTTGATGAGATTTTTAAGTTGGGTACAGTCCAGCCACCTGTGGAGTAAGGCTTCCTCTGCCTTGCCCGAGTAGTGTATCAAAATGCCCCACCATGGGGCAGCACTTTCTGCTGCACAACTAGACCTTGGCATAGCACAGGCAGACAAGACTGAACAAATGTTACTATCTTCATTGTCACGCTTTATTTCAGTGTGCGGCCCATTGTTAACGACAAATACAATTAAGTGGCACTCTGTTCACCGCATGTAGTAGGTATCAGCAAAGAAGTGGATCTACTCCAAGTAGAGTATGACTATCAAGTGGTTTGCTGCCTGGAATGGTCCGGAACGAGTATCTGAAGCCACACAGAGTTTCTGAAGCAGCCCTGCCCATGGCTCAATGCCCTGGCGATATGACTTCTCAACCATAGGGCACGGTTGTGCCATTAAATTTGTGACCTTAAAGCAACTTCTGATTGATCCATAAGGTTTACCCAGGGATTGGCTGAGCCACCAGACCAGATATATCTCCTGTTTGATCCTGAGCTTGGGCACTGGTAGGAACACAACAGTTGGCCTCAACATCTCGAAGGCGTTGAATGGTAATGGCAGGGTGTACCCTCTCTGACTTGGATAGCTGGCACTGGGGGCATGTGGACAGGATTGGGATCGGTTGTGATGGCCCATGCAGTCTAATAGCCTGTTGACATACACTGCAGTACTCATAGATGAAGGAAAACCATTTGGAAAAGGCATCTTTGGGACTGCACTGTTAACAAGGCAACAAAGCAATATGAAGTGAGTGCCTTTACAGCAGCATTCTGTAGAAATTATTCTTCAATTATGAATACAACATTGGCTCTGTAACTGTGTGAATTTCTGCATTAAGAATTGCCAGAGTACTGCTAATACAGAGATGCTTTACCCCTCCATGTGTGGGGAAGAGTGAATGGTTGGCCTTGGGGTCAATTGGCAGTAATGCGTTGCTGGACCTGTCCTGTCATCCTGGGAACAGCTGATGTGAATATGTGGCAAAGAATCATATTTTTAATGCCACATAATGCCAGCAAGCAATGTCATTGTTATCTGGTTTCAAATGCCTAGTTTTTACCTGAAAGTATCTGACAGCTTTGTTTCCTGAAGCCCTAGTGCTTTTCAAGATTCATCATTGGGTTTTTCCAGCTGTTCTCTGAGGGGATTGCCAGTAGATTCAGTGCACCATTCCAAATATTTGCAACTTTCAACTATTTAAAGGTTATATATGATGGCTGAGCCTACAGCCATGCTCAGCTGAAAATGCTGGTCTAGGAAGCTAAACAGACTCAGGCCTGGATAGTACTTGGATGGGACACTAAGAAGGGTGGGCAGGGTAGAGGACCACCTCATCAGCCTGCTCCTGGGCCTGCCCAAAGTGTCATTAACAGGTCCAGGCAGCAGGCAGTTCACTGTGGGGGTGAGGGGGGGGGGGGTCATTCAGCCTCTCTTCCGTGGCAACGTTCACGCCCGCGTGTCCCTGAAGAGGGAGCACATAGTGCCCGCTGGTAGACTTGAGGCCTTCCACGGCCATTGGCCACTTCTGGGGCTGGAATGCATTATCTCCCCGCAAAATGTTATTTCAATTTAATTCGTTAAGTTTCCTTTAAGGTTTTGTTTTTGTTACAATGCCCCTTTAAGATGTGGTTCATTAGTTGATTTGTTTAGTTGATATACTTAACAGAGTATAAGACTGCCTTACACAATAACTATTGCTACTTGGAAATTAAACAGTTAGAACATAAGAATTAGGAACAGGAGTAGACCATTCGACCCCTCGAGCCTGCTCTGCCATTCAATAAGTTCATGGCTGATCTGCCTGTGTTTCGAATGCCAGATTCCCATCTACCCCTGATAACCTTTAATTCCCTTGCCTAACAAGAATCTATCTATCTCTGCCTTAAAAATATTCAATGACCCCGCCTCCACCACCTTTTGAGGCAGAGAGTTCCAAAGTCTCACAACCCTCTGAGAGAAAAAATTTCTCCTCATCTCTGCCCTAAAAGGGCGACCCCTAATTTTAAAACAGTGTCCCCTAGTTCTGGACTCACCCACAAGAGGAAACATCCTTTCGACATCCACCTTGTCAAGGCCATTCAGGATCTTGTATACTTCAACCAAATCACCCCTCACTCTTCTAAACTCCAATGGAAACAAGCCCAGTCTGTCCCAACCTTTCCTCATAAGACTAACTTTTTGTGACTCATGTACTAGAACATCTAGGTCCCTCTGCACCTCAGAATTATGGAGCCATTCTCCATTTAAGTAATACTCTGCTTTTTTGTTCTTCCTGCCAAAGTGAACAGCTTCACATTTGTCCACTCACTCAACATATCTATATCCCTCTGCAACCTCCTCATGTCCTCTTCACAACATACTTTCCTACCTATCTTTGTGTCATCTGCAAATTTAGCTACCATGTCTTCACTCCTGTCATCTAAATCATTGATGTAAATTGTAAAAATTTGAGGCCCCAGTACAGACCCCAGTGGAACTCTACTCGTCACATCCTGCCAGTCCGAAAAAGACCCATTTATGCATACTCTCTGCTTCCTGCCAGCCAGCCAATCTTCTATCCATGCTAATATGTTACCCCCTACACCATGCGCTTTTATTTTCTGTAATAGCCTTTGATGTGGCGCCTTATCAAATGCCTTCTGGAAATCCAAGTACAGTACATCTACAGGCTCCCCTTTATCCACTGCGCATGTTACTCCTTCAAAAAACTCCAATAAATTGGTTAAACATGATTTTCCTTTCACAAAACCATGCTGACTCTTCCTGATTTCCTTCAGCTCTTCTAAATGCCCAGCTATAACCTCCTTAATGATTGATTCTAATAACTTTCTCACGACAGACATCAAACTAACTGGCCTATAGTTTCCTGTTTTCTGCCTTCCTCCCTTCTTAGATAGAGGGGTTATATTTTGTTACTTTCTAGTCTGGTGGAACCTTTCCAGAATCTAGCGAATTTTAGAAAACGCCAGCGCATGGACTACCTCATTAGCCACCTCTTTTAAGACCCCAGGATGTAGTCCATCAGGACCCGGAGACCTGCCAGCCTGCAGCTCCATCAAATTTGCTCAGTACTGTTTCCCCAGTGATTTCAATTTCACCAAGTTCCTTTCTCCCGTTCACCTCCTGATTTGCAGCTATTACTGGAGTGTTTTTTGTATCCTCTATAGTGAACACGGAAGCAAAATATTTGTTTATTTCTTCCACCATTTCCTTATTATCTCCTATTAATTCCCCACTGTCACTCTCGAGAGGACCAACACTCACATTACTTACTCTTTTCCTTTTTAAATACTTGTAGAAACTCCTGCTAACTGTTTTTACATTTCTAGCTAGCTTCCGCTCATACTCTAACTTCTTTCTCCTGGTTAACCTTTTAATCCTCCTCTGCTGTTCTTTATATTCTGACCAATCATCTGTCCTGCCACTCATCTTTGCAGAGTCGTGTGCTTTTTCCTTAAGTTTGATGCTTTCCTTAACATCTTTGGTTAACCACAGGTGGTGGGTCCTCCCCATAGAATTTTGCTTTATAATAGGAATGTATTTATTCTGAACACTCTGAAATATCCCCTTAAATGTTCAAATTGTTCCATGCTGAGTTAGATCAGAATGAGTTGGCAAATGCATACTACAACTGGCAATCCAATTGGAATCTGATAGCATTCCCATTACTGAACTCAGTCCACTGACTCAACACTGGAAAATTTCTGCATGTGGGAATTGAGTGAGAGCATGACTCAACTCAGGCCTGATCACCCTCCCCTCATGATCGAGCAGTCTAAATCAAAATTGGACCCTTTGCACAAAGGGTGGTAGAAGTGTGGAACCCGCTCCCTTAGAAAGCAGTAGATGATAGTTCAATTAATAATTTGAACTTAAGGTTATAGACAAGGGCATAAAAGAATATGCAGCCAAGGGAGGTGGATGGAGTTAAGATACAGATCAGTCATCATCTAAATGAATGGAAGAATAAGCTCGAGGGGCTGAATGGATACTCTTATTCCTATATTGTGATAAAATTCCTTTTCCTGTCTCCTGCTTTTAATGCTTTCTATTCTTGTACCTCAAAAACTGTGGGACTCCTTGGGTGGAATTTTACAGCAGCGGGATTTTACGTTCTGCCAAAATCAATGGAGTTTAGAACGGCTCGCTGCATTTTATGGCCCCAGCCCCATCGTGACAGGGCCGTAAAATTCCGGCCCTTGTCTCCTCCGGTTTTCCCATTTTACTCAATGTACAGTTCAGGCTTTAAAAACTTACACCCGATTTCAATTAAACCTGATTTACCTCTACTTTGCTCATGTAGGGCTATCCTTCACTGTGGCCTGCCAACGACCACTACATATAATCGCACAATAAAAATGGCCACTTGGATGAGGTATAGCAAGTTGGGTGATCCAACAGGAGGTTGTTGTCCCCAAGAAAACAAGAAAGACTTACAGTTAAACAGCACCTTTCATGATCTCATGACACTGCGAAGCATTTTGTAACCAATTAAACACTTCTGAAGCATAGTCACTGCAGTGATGCAGGAAATGTGCCAGCCAGTTTGCACTCAGAAAGATCCCAAAGACACCAAAGTCATAACCAGATAATCTGTCTATAGTGAGGTTGGTTGGGGAATAATTATTGGTCAGGATACCAGGGAGAAGTCCCCTGTTCTTCTTCAAAACAGTGTCATGGGATCTTTATGTCCACCTGAGGGGGCGGACGGGGCCTGGGTTTAATATCTCTTCCAAAAGACGCCTGACAGTGCAGCACTCCCTCGGGACTGCACCGGAGTGTCAGCATGGATTATGGCATAAGGTGGTGACCTTCAGGAGATGATAGGAGAAAATTAAGATGATCAAGAAAGTTAATCTTTTTTTATAAAAGAACCTTCTGTTTAAAGTGTAGCCTCAGCATCTAGCGTGTCAATTGCAGTAACTTCTTGTTCACCTTTTATTTTAAGTATACATTATAAAATAATTGACCATTAGTAGCCTAAAGTCACATGGAATCTTTTTCCATGGCTATGTTTAGCTCTCCTGTTGACTTGCCATATAATTGATTTTACTTCTGCAATGGCATGACTAACCCAGTTGGTTAAATGGCTGGGCTGTCGTTGCATTTTCACTTCTTTCTTTGACACATTCTTTAATTCTGCAGAATCATGTGATATCTGTGATTAAAAATGTTCCATTGCAGTGACACTGTTTTCCTTTGCTCGCAATTTTGTGCTGTGACCTTTCTGTGTTTCAAGCTACCAGATTGCAAAATTACAGAACTTTTTTAAAGCTGCACTGACGGAGAAGTGTTACTTGATAGCACTGTCGATGAAACCTTCTATCTCTCTGCTGATGATTGTGAGTAAATGATAGGGCAGTAATTGGCTGGATTGGCTAATTGGTCCAATAAATTCTTATTAGATTTTTGAAATATCAGGGAGTTGAGGGCTATGAGGAGCTGGCACGAAAGAGGAGTTGAGGCCTGGGGCAGATCAGCAATGATCTTATTGAATGGCGGTGCAGGCCTGAGGAGCTGAAGGGCCTACTCCTATTTCTTGTGTTCTTGTGTTTACACTCAGCTATGTTCCAGTTCCCTCACACAATCTGCCACATATCTGTGCTCTCACCACACAGCACTTGTCAAGTCCAAGGTTCCCATCCCTCTGGTTTCCTTCTTAAGCGCATCATAAATGCTGGCTCCCTCAGTTCTAAGTATCTTAGTGTCATCACTAAGAACATCTATTTCCACCTCTGTAACATTGACCAACCTCACCCCTCTCTCAGCTCATCAGCTCATCAGCTACTAAACCACCATTCGTGCCTTCCTTACCTCTAGACTCGACTGTTCCAATGCGCTTCTAGCTGGCCTCCCACATTCTACCCTCCATACACTTGTGGTCATGCAAAACTCCGCTGTTTGCATCTTAACTCACCCCAAGTCCCTGTGCTTGGTGACCTGCATTGGCTCCTGGTCAAGAAACATCTTAATTTTAAAATTCTTACCCTTGTTTTTAAACCTCTCCATGGCCTCATCCCTCCCTAACACTGTCCAGCCCCACAACCTTCCAAGGTAGCTGTGTTCCTCTAACTCCAGCCTCTTGATTGCCCCCAATTTTAATCGCTCCACTATTGGTGGCCGCACCTTGAGTTGCCTCGGCCCTGAGATCTGGAATTCCCTCCTAGCCCTCTCCACCTCTCTACCTCATTTCCTCCTTTAAGACATTCCTTAAAACCTACCAAGCTTTTGGTCATCTGACTTAATATCTCATGTGAACTGGTGTCATATTTTGTTTTAAAATGCTCCTGCGAAGGGCCTTGGAATATTTCATCGCCTTAAAGGTGCTATATAAATATAAGTTATTGTAGTTGTTTTGTGACACAGCATGAGGCCCTGCTCTCAGACAATGGTCCACCTCCAGAACCACTTAGATCCTCACATGACAGCCATGAAATAAGGTTTTTATTTTCTCCGTTCAGGCTGAGATGAGTCATTGGTGAATTAGTGACTCCAGGTCAGTCAGACTTGGTGAAATAAAAACTTATAATTCATGTGTGGCATGTTAAGAACCTCCAGCAGGTTATATATTGGCTCTAAATGACTTGAGAACTGCGCTGAGCATTTTCCCAAATGTCTATTTTGTCTGTAGCAGGAGTTTAGCACATGTCAGCACTAGAGAGGGCAATTGTTTAAGTGCTTCCATTGATAAAATCTTTAACTGTATTTCAACAAAATCGGACAGTTTTCATTTACAGCCCGCTCAGCTAAACAGCTTTGCGGTGGTCTATCAAGTGTCAGAGACCTGAAGAATGTTGTTAAGGTGCATATTGCAGCCTGACAGTCAAGTCACATCAAGAAACGTTGGAGGAAGGAAAAGATGACCCCCTCAGTGTGGGATCCGCTGTGCTGTTCAGTCGCTTTCACATGGCCTGCACTGCCATCAAGCCAGAGAGATGGAGACAGCACTCAGAAAACATTTCAGCAGGAATTGATTACAGAGTCTGATGATCTGGTTGGTTTTGTCAGCCAGCCTGCTCAGCTAGTGTTGTTGCAACTGTACAAGGCATTGGTGAGGCCACACCTAGAGCACTGTGCACAGTTTTGGTCCCCTTACTTGAGGAAGGATGTAGTCGCACTGGAGACGGTTCAGAGGAGGTTCACTAGATTGACTCCGGAGATGCGGGGCTTCTCTTGTGAGGAGAGATTGAGCAGTTTAGGCCTATACTCGCTAGAGTTTAGAAGGATGAGAGGAGATCTAATTGAGGTATATAAGATGCTAAAGGGGATAGACAAAGTAGACGTGGAGCGGATGTTTCCCCTTCTGGGGCATTCTAGAACGAGAGGCCGTAGTTTTAGGCTAAGGGGTGGTAGATTTAAATCAGAGATGAGGCGGAATTACTTTTCTCAAAGGGTCGTGAATCTGTGGAATTCACTACCTCAGAGTGCAGTGGATGCCGGGACACTGAATAAATTTGAGGAGGAGATAGACAGATCTTAATTAGTAACGGGTTGAAAGGTTATGGGGAGAGGGCGGGAAATTGGAGATGAGGCCGAAATGAGATCAGCCATGATCGTAATGAATGGCGGAGCAGGCTCGAGGGGCTGACTTGCCTACTTCTGCTCCTAATTCTTATGTTCTAATTCCTTCACTAGAACTCTCTGCCTCTCAACTTCTCTGTTCCTTTAAGATTCTCCTTAAAACCTGCCGGGTTTGTATTAAATGGTGGAACAGGCTCACAGAATCAAGTTGCCTACTTCTGCTCCTATTTCTTATGTTTTGTTTTGTTCTTAACTCTTTTTGACCAAGTTTTTGGTCACCTGGCCTAATATGTAGCCTCCGAGGCAAAAGGTTGTGGGCTCAAGCTCCCCTCCAGTGACTTTGAGCTGTATGTTTCCAGTCCAATGAGAAAGGAGGCACTACTAGACCTGGTTCTTGGGAAAGAGGTGGGCCAAGTAGATCAAGTGTCAGTCGGAGAACATTTAAGGGACAGCAATCATTGTATCATAAGGTTTAGGTTGGCTGTGGAGAAGGACAAAGACAATCTAGAGTAAAAGTAATTAGCTGGGGGAAAGCCAACTTCAAAGGGGTAAGAATGGACCTGGGCTGAATAAACTGGATTCAAAGGTTGACAGGAAAAACAGTAACTGAACAATAGGCCACCTTCAAAGAAGAGCTAATTCAGACACAGTCAAAGTACATTCCCTTGAAAGAGAAAGGTAGGGCAAACAAATCCAGAACTCCCTGGATGACAAAAGAGATAGAAATTAAGATAAAGGACAAAAAGTGTGCTTATGACAGGTGTCAGGTAAGGAATACGATTGAGAACCAGGCTGTATATTGAAGGTTCAGAGGGGAGGTGAAAAAGTGAATAAGAGGAGCAAAGAGGGAGTATGAAAAGAGACTGGCAGCCAACATAAAAGGAAATCCCAAAGTCTTCTATCAGCATATAAATAGTAAAAGGGTGGTGAAAGGAGGAGTAGGGCCAATTAGCGACCAAAAAGGGGATTTACACATGGAAGCGGGTTATAGCTGAGGTATTAAATTAATACTTTGTATCTGTCTTTACCAAGGCAGAAGATGCTACTCAGGCCATGGTGACAGAGGAGGTAATTCAGCCAATAGAAGAGTTTAAAATTGATTAGGAGGAAGTATTGGATAGGCTATCTGTATTTAAAGTTAAGAAGGCCCCAGGACCAGATGAGATGCATCCAAGGATACTGAGGGAAGTGAGAGTGGAAATTATGAGGCACTGGCCATAATTTTTCAGCTTTCCTTAGACTCAGGGGTGGTGTCAGCGGACTGGAGAATTGCAAATGTTGCACCCTTGTGCAAGAAAGGATATAAAGCTAAGCCCAGCAACTACAGGTCTGTCAGTTTAACTTTGGTGGTAGGGAAACTTCTTGAAACAATAATTAGGGACAAAGTTAGTACTCATTTGGACAAATGTGAGTTGACTGGGGAAAGCCAGCATGGATTTCTTAAGGGGAAATTGTGTTTAACTAACTTGCTGGAGTTTTTTGAAGAGGTAACAAAGAGGGTTGATGAGGGTAATGCTGTTGATGTGATGTACACGGACTTCCAAAAGGCATTTGATACAGTGCCACACAACAGACTTGTGAGAAATGTTGTAGCTCATGGAATAAAAGGGACAGTAGCAACATGGATGTGAAATTGACTGAGTGACAGGAAACAGAGAGTAGTGGTTGATGGATGTTTTTTGGGCTGGAGTAAAGTTTGTAATGGAGTTCCCCAGGCGTCAGTGTTGGGACCCTTACTTTTCCTGATATATATTAATGATCTAGACTTTGGTGTACAGGGCACAATTTCAAAAGTTGTGGGTGATACAAAACTTGGAAGCATTGTGATCTGTGAGGAGGACAGTGTAGAACTTCAAAAGGACATAGACCAGTTGGTGGAGTGGATGGACAAGTTGCAGAGGAAGTTCAATGCGGAGAAATGTGAAGTGATTCATTTTGGTAGGAAGAACATGGAGAGACAACATAAAATAAAGGGAATAACTCTAGAGTGCAGGAGCAGTGGGACCTGTGTGCATAAGTCATTGAAAGTGGCGGACAGGTTGAGACAGCAGTTAATAAAGCATCCTGGACTTTATTAATAGAGTCATAGAGTACAAGAGCAAGGAAGTTATGTGAACTTGCATAGGACACTAGATAACCCTCAGCTGATGTTTTGCATCCAGTTCTGGGCGCTGCACTTGAGGATGTGAAGGCATTGAAGGGAGTGCAGAAAAGATTCACAAGAATGGTCCCAGGGTTGAGGAACTTCAGTTATGAAGATAGATTGGAGAAGTTAGGATTGTTTTCCTGAGAGAAAAGAAGGCTGAGAGGTGAGTTGGTAGAGGTATCCAAAATCATGAGGGGCCTGGACAGAGTACAGAGAAAGAAACTGTTCCCATTCGTGAAAGGTTCAAGAATGAGAGGGCACAGATTTTAAATAATTAGCAGAAGAAGCAATGGGGATATGAGAAAAACTTTGTCATGCAGCGTGTGGCTGGGGTCTGGAATGCTATGCCTGAGAGTAGAGGCAGGTTCACTTGAAGCATTGAAAAGGGAATTAGACTGTTAAATGAAAAGGAGGAGTGTGCAGGGTTATGGGGAGAGGGCGGGAGAATGGCACTAAGTGAATTGCTCATTCGGAGAGCTGGTGCAGATACGATGGGCTGAATGGCCTTCTTCTGCGCCGTAACAATTGTGGAATTCTGTGATATCTAGCTCGATGGCTGGGCATGTATTAACAGGCTGTAATACATCCAGCAGGTTTAATGTCAGGTGCTTTGAGAGTCAGTTGGAAATTACAGTGGCTGAGTATTAAGGGGGAAAGCACTGCTGACCCTCTTCATCTTTTTTGTACCTAATTTCCCCACCTTTTGACTACCAGATGAGGGTTGTTGGGGATGGACAATAAATACTGGGCCTGCCTGTGATGCCCACAACTCATGAATGAATAAAAAAAAAAGATCTTGGGCCAAGTGGCCTGTTTCTGCGTGGTGTACGTTCAATACAAGGAATTCTGGCTAAGTTCCCACTTTCCCCTCCCCCAGCCCATGAAATTGAGGCCAATGTAACACCCCATTGATATGCTGACTGAAATCAGTTAACTCAAGGACTGAACCTGGGACTTTCCTCTTGAGCCATCCACTGAATAGACTACCTGAGTCATTACCGAGACCTGTGACGCCAATTCTCATTGTGTAGCCGGCCTGGTAAGCCCCTCAGCGTACGTTACAGAAAGTACCTTTTAGGGTGTGGTATAATAGTTGCAATTCCAACTTTAGCCATGGCATTGGAGGGGTGGTGCTAGTGAGGGGTGAGGGCAGCGGGGGTGGGGGTCAGGGTGGTGTGTGGCGGAGGTGCTGACTTAGCCAGAAACTATGCTGCTTCAAATGGCAAAGTTTGTCTAGCATCTGGTATCCAGATGCAAAGGCACCTTGGACAGGTGTCCAGATCCAGGGATAACTATAACTGAACAAAAAGGAATAATTGACCAAAATTCTGGGTAGTTGCTACGAATGTGAGAAGTTATGAGAAAGTCAATCAGCAGATTCGATTCTGTCACCTGACTGATATGTACACAAGTTAAAAAGACCTCATTTGTGTCTGCAGAATTTCCCTGTAAACTATGCAGGATTGGTATCTACTTCAGATGGCATCAACAGATGGCAGTCTTGTGGTATACCTTTCCGACTAAGGGTTTGTTCACCTGTTCTGCTGTCTTCTTCTTCGACTTGGTGTCAGTTTCTCTCTGATTATGCTCCTGTGCAGCGCCTTGGGATATTCTTCCACTTTAAAGGCGCTATATAAATGCAACTTGTTGCTGTTGGTTGCAATAAGGAGCTGTTCGACGTTCTTCCTCCCTGGGGTTACTGCAACAATTGCAACATGAACCTGCCACAGGCCAAAATCCAACTAACCTGACATCAAGTGAGGATTAACCAGAGGCCCTCCAGGTCTCTGTAGCTTAGCTCAACACTGAGGTATGAAAGTATCACCTAAGCTTGCAGAAGATATTGTTCACTTTGTTTTCTCATCTTAATTTCCCCTTTATCTCCCCACCCACTTTTCCTGAACACGTCAACTTCTGCTGCCGTCTAGGTCCAGGGGCCTGGCGCCTGCAGCTGGTTTCTCTTCATCCACTTGGGGAGGTAGGTGGGCATTTGGGGTAGCTGTTCAACTCTGTGGGAGCATCCCACTGCCCGTAGGATTCATTAGTTGCAATCCCCTTCCACCAGAAGCACTGAAATCAGTTGCTCCTCACCTATTGCTGCCCTGCTGAGATTAACTGACAGTGGAGGTTCAACCTGGAATTTTATGTGTGACTTAGTGTGGCCAAATCCAATGATGCTTTTGCCTGCTAAACAATCTAGGGACATGGTACACTTTACTTCCCCTTTTCTCATCACACGTTCTATTTTGTCTTAGTCTTGTGGTCAAAACACGTACTGCATCGTTTATTTAAGGCCCCCAAATAGGCTTTTGTTGGTTGGAATTCTGGGTATATATAATGTCACTGAGGACTGTTGCAGCTGGTATAAAGCCTTCTATCAGTCCCCATGGTATCATTTTAGTTTTGAATGTAATTAAGTGTAATGTAATCTAATTTAATTAACCTTTCTGTGGTCCATATGGACCGCATTAGTTCTGATTTTCTATTTAATGGAAAGTTTCTGATTTTTTTTCAAGTATCAAACTATGCATTAAACAAAACCCAGACCATCAAAGCTCAGTAATATTAATGGGATGCACAAAATCTTTAAGGGGGTTGCAATAGCCAATTACCAAAAGTTGGAGAGCCTGGTTCCTATCCCTTGAATTTGTTCCCCTTTGAGGAGTTTTCATCACGCTTTATAAATAATATAAAAATCTTGTAAGTATGGCACTGTCCCAGTGTTTAATGAACTGTTATATTAATATCTTTAATTAGATAAAACATAATGCCTCAATAAACCAAGTATCTGTTGATGTAACAAGTTTGGTATTTACCGTGTTTGGCAGTACCTCTCACAAAAGGGAATCTTAAGTGTATTTTACTATAAATTTCACCCTCTATGATGGTTGGCCCCTTGCTGGAAATGGTGTGCTTAGGTCAAGTTTTCTCTCCACCATTGGGACCAAGCCTTCAGTTGCCCACAGGCCTCGCACTTTGGAATGCTTTCCTTAAACCTCTCCATCTTCCTTTAAGACCCTCTTTAAAATCCACCATTCTGCTCAAGCCCCTGGGTTACGCCGCTCCTAACAGCTCTTCCTTTAGCGTGCCATCCATTGTTGTCCGAATGAAGCTTCTGTGAAGCACCCTGGGATGCTTTTCTGCATTACCAGTGCTATATAAACGCAAGTTGCTGTGATGCTACCCAAAGTCAAATAGTTTTAGCCACACCTGCTCAGCTGGTTGAAGCATTGAGGCTCTGAGTACTTAGAAGCCATGAAGGCTCCATGGCCTTAGCATCCCTACGTTAACAAAGGATAATTGAGCAGTACTCCTGCTTTTGATTGCCGTCATGTTAACCCTCTGATGCTAGACTAGAGCATCTTCTCAGGATGGATCTGTGATGCTTTTCCCCCTCATCCGATTAAAAATCTCGTCAATACATTTTATTCTGATAAATAGGAGCAGTTATTGTTGTCAATACACAGCATCTGGGCTCCTACATGATGGTTGGCATCAGGGTTGCAGTACCAGAGGGCTCAAGGGAGCACAGGACCAAAGGAGGCCATTCTGTCCCTCGGGCCTGTTCCGCTTTTCAGTGAGATCATGTCTCATCTGTATCTCAACTCTATCCACTCACCTTAATTCTACATCCCACATCTTTCAGTACCTTTGGAACTGTAACCCAGTAAGGGAGTGGCCTTCAAGAGGAGAGGGGTGGGGGGAGCGGGTGGTGGAATTTAAAAAAGTTTTGTTTGATCAATTGAAAGCTTTTGTGTGAGATGCGTAATTTTCTAAGGGCTTCTTATCTTCAAATAGTATTATAAGAAAGACACTGGATTGAACTTGAGCCTCCGATATTTAGCATACAGTTTGCTATTCACTCTTTCCCTCCCACTGAGGCATTCTATAGGGATACCTCTTCTCACTTCATGGAGCAACATATATTAATTACAAAAATATAGTGTTTTTTTAAAAAGATTTTAGAAATTTTTAACTTGGGGCGCATGTAGTACATGTCACAATATGCAGCCACAGGCTTCCATGCCTAAAAGTTATAGAGGGGGTTCTCTTAGGCAAAGGAGCATGGGTAAAATTGGAGCCATTTTGAGCATACTGCATGAGACTGAAGTTCGGAAAGACAGGAGGTAAGTAGTTTAGGAGAATAAATCTCTGAGCAAGGAAAGGGACAGGGAAGCTGAGGTATGAGAAACAGAAATTTGGGATTGTATTGTTTATCATTGGAATTTGCATAAATCTGTTTTGCATGAGTGTTTTTTTTGTCAAAATGAAAGATAGGTGCACAGCCAGGATTTGCATCAGTAGGTCTAGTTGCAGAAATAGGTTGGAAGAAACGTTCTCTCCCTTTCCTTATTATGGCCCCTTGTCTTCAAACTCATATATTTTTCACCAAGAGGATGGCAAACTGGCCCCTGTAATCACCAGTGCAGACAGGGCAGGTAGTTCATTGTCAGATGTTCTTGACCCTGTGTTCACTGTGGAATGGGCTGCACGTCTCACTGAGGAGCTGAGAATTACTCAGACAACCAGTGACCCGGGAATGTGACAAGAAGCTCAGTGTTGTGGGTAAAGTTGCCGTCACTCTAATCCTGTAAGGCTCCTGGGCTTCAACTATATCCGTAATCAGTGATTACAACTGCTTTGTTACTGGGAGCTACTGCCTGATGGTGAACCCTGATAGGGAGTTGCCCTTTCTACCTGTAATAGCTAAAATTGTCAAACTGAAAATCTTAGAAGTGTTTTTTTTTTCGACTTGAAATTGCAGGTCGAAGGGCAAAATGCAGGTGAGTGGAATGAATTGGATAGCATTTCCAAAGAGTCAGCATAGGCATAATGGGCCGATTAGCCTCTTCCTGTGCTGTATCACTCTATCACACTTACTTAACTTTAAAAATGCTACTTTTTACCAAAACAGAAAGCTTCTCTGCTACCACTAGATGCCAACAGTGCATCTATCTGTACAGGAATAACTAAACACTCTAATGTGCTGAAGGCTGCTGCATATACGGTTCCAGGGATGTCACCAGTCCCAATGTTCTCAGGTTTCCTTGCAGATTTTCGCTTATCATTGCATTTCCTAAGGTTCTCACTCAACAAAACAGCAGTTTTGTTTTAACTTCACTGTTTTTTAAAAAAAAAATTGCTATCAGGTTTTCAAACTGCCATGGTGGGATTTGAACACACATTCTCTGGATTACAGATCCAATAAGTTGAACAACAACTTGTATTTATATAACACCTTTAACTTAACAAAGCCTCCTCAGGTACTTCATAGAAGTGTTATCAAACAGAATTGGACACTGAGCTACATGAGGATATACTGGGACAAGGCGACCAAAAGCTTAGTCGAAGTTGTCAGTAAGGAGAGTTTTAAAGGAGGAGCGGCAGAGAAGCAGAGAGCTTTGGGAAGGTTTAAGTGCCTCTTACCCAGGCACATAGAGGCTAACAGTAGAGCCCTTACCGTCAGTCAATTTCAAGATCAGCATAAGCATTACATCTGGGAGCTTCCTAGCCTATATAGCTCAGCTACTCGCTGCTTTAAACAACAAACTCACAGGGAGTGGAGGCACTGGGACACTTTTGACTCAATTGTATGTGAGGAGTAAGGTTGCCAACCCTTCAGGATTAGCCTGGAGTCTCCAGGAATTAAAGAGTCATCTTTTGGATACTCTTGGGAGTACGCTGGTAGAAACAAAATCACAGCAGCACTTAAAAGAAATTGTGATTCTTTTTTCCTTTTTTGGAGGCACTGTCATTTATTAGTTACACAAATATTGGAGGCAGGGCAGGGGATGGAAAATGGCTGTTCAACTGGGTGGGGCAGTTGGAGATGGAAGATCATCCGAGAAACCTCCTGGAATATGTCCAGTCGAGTTGGCAACCCTTGCAATGTTATTGCAAAGTCTGCGCTACACTTGCAGGACACAGGCTGTTTGCGTTGGGCCTGTCGCGTATAGGAAAGCCCCATCATGCAGTGTGGCAGCACCGGCCACAGGAAAAACTCTTTACTCTCCCTGCTTACAAACCCCCTTAAACACCTTTTAACATGGGCACATGCTCTCCTCTTACTGCAGACTGCCTGATTTTAATTGCAGCACTGAAGCTGTTACAGCGCTGGCTCTATAATCAATCACAAGCCAGCATGCTGCCATCTGCTGTGCTGCTCTGCACCAGGATTCAGAGCTCAGTCACTTCCTGTCACTTACAATACCTCTGAGGGGTGCAACAATGACAGATTTATCTTTCGAATCAGCTAGTCAATTATTGACTGAGGGATTGAAGATATAATAAACGTTGAAATGGCTTAAGCGACTCGGGTAGCTGAACCGCACAGTCCAGGAAGGCAGCAGGTTTGACTGTGGACCTTTCATGAGTTAGTCCGTCTCAGCCTGGACACCGTTAAGGCACTGCAGGTGGCCTCAGTGCCCCCGGGGGGGCAGGGGTGGGTGCTGGGGGTGCGGGAGTGGGAAAGGTCAGTCCAGGTTCCTGTGACTTGCTACTACCCACTGACGCCTGCATGGGGTATAGACATGGGGTGAGGGCTGGATGGGACTCTGCTGCAATGCCTAACAGCCCAGTGACTCCTGCTGTCCAGGCATATGCATGAATATAGGCCGTTTGGGTGAGGTATTGGAGCGCTGCCTTTGTATTATACCCTAGAAATAAGACTGCTCCTTTGAGGGAGAAAAAAATAAACAAACATTGCCATTTTGTTGCTAGTTAAAGTCTTGTTTCCTCCCAGTGGTTTCAGGCAACAAGCATATGTCATTTGTCTAAAACCACTTACATAAATACAAGTGTTGCTCCCAAAATCTGCTCCCTTCATCCAGGGGAATTGGTGCTCCAGACTTTTCTCCTTGTCCTCCTGTTGTCTTCTGAAAGTAGTTCTTTAAGCCGGCATATAGTGCCAGGGCATTGGCTGCCTTTTGCTAAGATGCCCATGTGGCCATTTTCCATATCTGAGCTCTGACTGCCAGCTGTTTAAATATGGGGAGCATCACACTCAGTCCAATTGGACTCAGAAATCGTTGAATGTTGAGTTGCGAACGTTGAGGAGGACAGGAGTTGGCAACAAAAAGACGTAGAGTGAATGGTAAAATGGGCAGACACATGGCAGATGGAACTTAAGTCAGAGACATGTGAAGTAGTGCACTTGGAAGGAAGACTGAGGAGAGGGAATATGAACTAAAGAATACAATTTTAAATGATGGTGCAGGAGAAGGGAGATCTGGGGTTTGTGTACAGAAATATTTGAAAGGGGAAGGACTAGTTGAGAAGGCTTTATAAATAGAGCATAAGAGTGCAAAAGCAAGGAAGTTATCCCAAATCTTTATAAGTCACTGGTTAGGCCTCAGCTGGAGTATTGTGTCAAGTTGTGGACACCACACTTTAGGATGGATATCAAGGTCTTGCTGAGGAGATTTACTAGAATGGTACCAGGGATAATGGACTTCGTTCTACCTTCCATAAACTTGTGGTCATCCCAAGCTCTGCTGCCCCTGTCCTAACTTGCACCAAGTGCTGTTCACGCATTACCCCTGTGCTCCCTGACTTACACGAGCGTCTGGTTAAACGACGGCTCAATCTTAAAGTTCTCAAATCTGTCCAAGGCCTTGTCCCTCTCTATCTATGTAATATCCTGCAACCCTGTACAATCCAAGATATCTGTGATCATTTAACTCCAGCCTCTAGAGCTTCCCTGATTTTAGTCACTCCACCATTAATGGCTGTGCCTTCAGCTGCTTAGGCCCAGTGTCATATCTTGCTTTATAATGCTCCTGTGAAGCACCTTTGGATATTTTATCACGTTACAGGTGTCAGGTGCTATTTTTTTTAAAAAATTGTTGTTGTTGTTGTTGTTCTACATTGCCCAGCAAAATTGGCCAGAATGCATTAATTACACTGTCTCAGGGCTGTTAAACTGGTTGAACAAGATTCTTGCAACTGCTCCTGACCTTACCGCTCATGTACCTTCCAGAAAACACTGGGTGGAATTTAATATGGGCCAAGGGGGTCTCGCCCGTTGACTGGAGAGCTGGTAAGAGTCCTGTGTTACCTACTTTCGGGAAGGCCTGCTGAATTGAGTGCCAATCAGGCACTTCACAGTTCAGCGGCAGGCCATCTCAGGATCAAGGAGCATGGGGGCAGAAATCCCACCCTCCCCCACCCTGATAAATGCCGGCCAATCAGAGGCTGGCAGCTGTGCATTGTTCGACAGCGCCATTGGGAAGTCTTTGGTTGCTGCTGGTAATGCACCCACCTGAGACCCAGGATCACCGAGGGACCCAGGCCATCAACCTAGGTACCGGAAACGACAATGGCAATCTCAGCCCTGTCAACCCTCCAAAGTGCTCCTTACTAACATCTGGGGGCTGGTGCCAACATTGGGAGAGCTGTCTCACAGACTAGTCGAGCAACAGCCCGACATCGTCATTCTCTTGAAATCATACCTTACGGATAATGTCTCAGACACCACCATCACCAACCCTGGGTATGCCCTGTCCCACCGGCAGGACAGACCCAGCAGAGGTGGCGGCACAGTGGTATACAGTCGGGAGGGAGTTGCTCTGGGAGTCCTCAATGTCGACTCTAGACCCCATGAAGTCTCATGGCATCAGGTCAAACATGGGCAAGGAAATCTGCTGATTACCATGTACCGCCCTCCCTTAGCTGGTAAATCAGTGCTCCTCCATGTTGAACACTACTTGGAGGAAGCACTGAGGGTAGCAAGGGCACAGAATGTGCTCTGGGTGGGGGACTTCAATGTCCCATCACCAAGAGTGGCTCAGTAGCACCACTACTGACCAAGCTGGCTGAGTCTGAAATGACATAGCCGCTAGGTCTGCGTTAGGTGGTGAGAGAACCAACAAGAGGGAAAAACATACTTGACTTCATTCTCACCAACCTGCCTGCCACAGATGCATCTGTCCATGTCAACATTGGTAGGAGTGACCACCGCACAAGCCTCGTGGAGACGAAGTCCCGTCTTCACATTGAGGATACCCTCCATCATGTTGTGTGGCACTACTAATGTGCTAAATGGGGCAGATTTCGAACAGATCTAGCAACTCAAGACTGGGCATCCATGAGGCGCTGTGGGCCATCACCAGCAGCAGAATTGTACTCAAACACAATCTGTAACTTCATGGCCCAGCATATCCCCCACTCTACCGTTACCATCAAGCCAGGGGATCAACCCTGGTTCAATGAAGAGTGCAGGCGGGCATGCCTGGAGCAGCACCAGGCATACCAAAAATGAGGTGTCAACCTGGTGAAACTATAACGCAGGACTACTTGCATGCCAAACAGCATAAGCAGCAAGTGGTAGACAGACCTAAGTGATCCCACAACTAACAGATCAGATCTAAGCTCTGCAGTCCTTCCACATTCAGTCGTGAATAGTGGTGGACAATTAAACAACTCACTGGAGGAGCAGGCTCCACAAATATCCCCACCCTCAATGATGGAGGAACCTAGCACATCAGTGCAAAAGTGAAGGCTGAAGCATTTGCTACAATCTTCAGCCAGAAGTGCTGATTGGATGATCCATCTTGGCCTCCACCAGAGGTCTCTAGCATCACAGATGCCAGTCTTCAGCAAATTCTATTCACTCCACGTGATATCAAGAAACAGCTGAAGGCACTCGATAGTACAAAGGCTATGGGCCCTGACAATATTCCGGGAATAGCACTGAAGACTTGTGCTCCAGAACTTGCCACGTCCCTAGCCAAGCTGTTCCAGTACAGCTACAACACTGGCATCTACCCAGCTATGTAGAAAATTGTCCAGGTATGTCCTGTACACAAAAAGCAGGACAAATCCAACCCAGCCAATTACCGCCCCAGCAGTCCACTCTCGATTATCAGTAAAGTAATGGAAGGGGTCATCGACAGTGCTACCAAGTGGCACTTGCTTAGCAATAACCTGCTCACTGACGCCCAGTTTGGGTTCCGCCAGGGCCACTCAGCTCCTGACCTCATTACAGCCTTAGTTCAAGCATGGACAAAAGAGCTGAACTCCCGAGGTGAGGTGAGAGTGACTGCCCCTGATATCAAGGCCGTATTTGATCGTGTGTGTCATCAAGGAGCCCAGCAAACCCGGAGTCAATGGGAATCAGGGGGAAAACTCTCCGCTGGTAGGAGAGTTCCTAGCACAAAGGAAGATAGTAGTTGGAGGTCAGTCATCTCAGCTCCAAGACATCACTGCAGGAGTTCCTCAGGGTACTGTCCTAGGCCCAACCATCTTCAGCTGCTTCATCAATGACCTTCCTTCCATCATAAGGTCAGAAGTGGGGATGTTCGCTGATGATTGCACAATGCTCAGCACCATTCGCGACTCCTCAGATACTGAAGCAGCCCATGTCCAAATGCAGAAAGACCTGGACAATATCCAGGATTGGGCTGACAAGTGGCAAGTAACATTCGCGCCACACAAGTGTCAGGCAGTGACCATCTCCAACAAGAGAGAATCCAACCATCCCCCCTTAACATTCAATGGCATTACCATCACTGAATCCCCCACTATCAACATCCTGGGGGTTATCATTGACCAGAAACTGAACTGGACCAGGCATATAAGTACTGTGGCTATAAGAGCAGGTCAGACGCTAGAAATCATGTGACGAGTAACTCACCTCCTGACTCCCCAAAGCCTGTCCACCATCTACAGGGCACAAGCCAGGAGTGTGATGGAATACTCCCCACTTGCCCGGATGAGTGCAGCTCCCACAACAGTCAAGAAGCTCAACACCATCCAGGACAAAGCAGCCCACTTGATTGGCATCACATCCACAAACATTTACTCACTCCACTTCAAGATACACTGCAGGAATTCACCAAGGCTCCTTCGAAAGCACCTTCCAAACCCACGACCACTACCATCTAGAAGGACAAGTGCAGCAGATAGATGGGAACACCACCACCTGGAAGTTCCCCTCCAAGTCACTCACCATCCTGCCTTGGAAATATATCGCCGTTCCTTCACTGTTGCTGGGGCAAAATCCTGGAACTCCCTCCCTAACAGCACTGTGGGTGTACCTACACCACATGGACTGCAGCTGTTCAAGAAGGCAGCTCACCACCACCTTCTCAAGGGCAACTAGAGATGGGCAATAAATGCTGGCCCAGCCAGCGAAGCCCACATCCCATGAATGAATTTTTAAAAAGGGGTGGCTCTCGGTCCTCCTTCCCAATGCTGGATCCCTCAATCAGGCATTGAGTGCCTTACAACGATGGATCCACCCCAGGAGCATTGACGCAACTCTGACTGGGCTTGCGTATCGGGCTTCCAGCATGGCGAGTCCCCTGTTTAGCGCTGGGTAATCCCAGTGGCAGCAGGATGAGGTCCTTGAGTGAACATTAGTTGCCCATTTAAGGGCCTCAATTGGCAACCGGACAGGAAAGCCATCCACAAGCCTTCCTGCCCTGGATTTAATCGAGATGGAGGCGGGAAGGTGATGGCGTCCCCACCTGCCTCCGTACTACTCGATTAAATGCCACCCCCACCCCCCACCAAACATTGGAGGGGGTATTAACTCCCAGCCAGTGTGCCTCATTCTATCACCATATCCTTCTATCCTTTCTTCCTCATGCACTTACCTAACTTGTCCTTAAATGTTTCTGTGCTATTTGCTCCACCCATTCCTTGTGGTTATGAGTTTCAGAGTCTCAGCACTCTCGAAGTATAGAAGTTTCTTCTGAATTCCTTATTCAATTTATTAATGATTATCGCGGCCTGGATTTTATGCTTCCCCCATGGGTGGCCAATTGTTGGCCACTTAAGGACCGTTTCCCGCCCAGCCTCAATTTTTGGGCTGGCTCTGGATTGAACTGACATGGGGGAAGCCCAAAAATCTACAGGATTACACCTCGGTCAGGAAAGGGAGGTGGGGTGCCTCCATCAGAAGGTCCATGATTTCTAGACCTCCCCCTTCTGGACTCCCCCCCACCCCACTGAAAGCCCCATTGCCCCCTTCGCCTGCTCTTGCCTTCCCTACCCTCCCCACCCTGGGAGCCCCTGAACTTACCTGGGCCTCCGCTCCCTGGACTTAGGCTCCAATGTTCTCCTGAACTTCCTCCTCTGTCCCCTGCAGCGCCGCCAGCCAATCAGATTGGCCAGTAGCTCTCTCAGGCGGGACTGCCTCCCGACTGAGGGACGGGAGCCCCGCCTGCAGCCAGTTAACGCCCATTCGAGCGTGACCCCTGCCGACTCTTCGGATGGCGGGAAGTGAGACCCCACCGTCCGAAAAATTCAGTCCCACATTCCCGACCCATCGGAGTCCCAGTTGAAATTCCATTTAACCCAAAGATCTGTGCTCTTAAGAGGAATTTCACCTCCTGACATTGTAGCTGGGAAAGGAGGGAGGGAATAACTCCATGTGTACTGGTGCTTGAGGGAACCTGTGATGTTTTGCTGCATCTTCGGCTACGAGAATCTCTACACGATAGGAGATCTGACCCCGGGTCCCTTTCTCCAGTACCCCACTTCATCCCTGTCCAGGTTTAACACTTATATCACTGAGGTAAAACAAATTCTTAGCTGAAGACAATCGCTCAAATTCTCCTTTTGGTGCATTGACCGATTAGGGTTGCCAACTCTGGTTGGATGTAACCCTGGAGGCCCGACCTTATGACCTTTCACCTCCAACCACCCTGCTCCCAACCCTTCGTCTTGACCCAGTCAAATAGCCCCTTTACCCTGTCTCCAAAATCTTTTTGTAACCAATGACCAGAAGTGAAGAAAGAAACAAGTGCAGTTGTTCCTATCATTTTTCTCTTGGATTGCTCACAGCAGTGTCCAGATCATCCATCTTTAATTCCTGGAGACGCCAGGACAATCGGGGGAGAGTTGGCAACCTTATGACTGATGCATTTAATTAAAAGGTCTGAAGAGTGCTCCGTGTGTTTTTATAGTGCAGGTTGGAAGCTTCACATTGTTTAATACTTCAGATTTCTTTTTTTGTGCAAAGGATTGCAGCTGTACAGCGTGGAAGTACCTTACAAAAAGTCAGCTGCGAATGAAAAGAATATTTAGAAGGGCACAGTTGGCTGATGAGGCGCTCGGAGCAGGGTACTCGCTCGTTGCCCATTGTCACGAACGTCATTAGGGAGGCTATGTAGTAACATGGTCAAGGCCAGCTCAAACCACCACCTCATTCAGCCTGCAAGCAGATCTCTTCCAAAGAAAGTGGATATGTTGCAAGTTTACCAAGATGTTACAAGTGGTTTCAGGGCTTTGTAAGGCCTTTGCTAACTGAGGCCAAAAACACATCAGAATAAACCAAACAACAATAAATTAGGGTCAGCTTTTTTTTTCCTTGCAAGCATTAGTCATTCCGTTTTGGAATAAATAATTTAGTTATCGCAACCCAAGGGTTTGGCCCACCCCCCCACCCCCATTGTCTTGAACAAATGGAAGTTGCTCATGCTCAAAGGAAAGTGACAGGGTCACACTGGTGTTTTCCACATGACTGGCTTCAGAACAGAGGACGTCTTTGTTAAGATTGTCTGCTGTCACTTCAGCCACTTCACCAAGCATAAGCCACTTATTGCTGTTCTCACCTTTAACCCTTTGTTTGGCGCTGCCCCATTGTTTGCCGAGGTAGTGCCGGGAGTCTCGAATCTCCGTCTGCGGGGGCCGATCAATATTCCGAGCGGCCGGCCCAAAGCAAGCTTTTCCGGTTGGCTTGCTCGGAGGGCCAGCCTCGCTCTCCATCTGTTGAAAGGAGAGTAAGAAGG
Source organism: Cetorhinus maximus (assembly GCF_964194155.1). NCBI lineage: Eukaryota > Metazoa > Chordata > Chondrichthyes > Lamniformes > Cetorhinidae > Cetorhinus > Cetorhinus maximus. The sequence goes on along the minus strand of NC_135884.1, from coordinate 142,364,589 downwards.
GGATCTTTGCAAAATAATAAAACAGTGGCTTCATTGACTGCGCCAGTATGGTTGTGGATCTACAGGAGATGTGGTGTTTACTATTTAATAATCAAGGGTGTGCAGTGAACCTAATCAAAAAATTCAGTTCAGCCTGCCTTGGGTCACTCGTATAGAAGATTTTAGTTGTGACCCCATGACTCTCAGGAATTCTTCGTGGAGAGGTGCATTCCCTGTAGGTCTCATTGGGATTTGTTTTGCATTTTACCAACCGTGCCTTTTCAAAAAAAAAAGCGACACATGTTTCAAAGCGTTTATTTTTTTCCTTCAGTGTAATTTGCGGAGGGAGTGTTGAGAGAGGGGGCACCTCTTGTCGTTGTTCAGTGGTCACCAGCGATACCGCATTACACAAGGAGAGGGGCTGAGCAACAAGGTTTAAAAGAATCAATTTGCACAAAGCATCATCACTGCTGATGTGAATGAGCTACTCTGGTGAACAATGATGAGACACGCCTTAAGATTTCTCTTCCCTCTCCCTAGCACCATGGCTGCCAGGATGATAGTCGAAGTTTCATTCCTTCAGGGGTTCAGGTGTGGGGTAGGGGTGGGTTCAACTAGGATGCAGAAGCAGCACAATATACCCTTGTCACTGCCTTATTTCAGTGGAGTCTTTTTGATCCAGTATGATTCTCAAAGCAGTGAGTTCGCAGCCATTTACACGACTTTTGAAAACATCATCAGGAGGTCGCCGGGTTAAATTAAACTCCCCAACCTGTTCTGCTTCTTGTTACGTGGTTTTTTTAGGTGGCTTTTATGTTAGGCGAGACTCAGGCCAGCACTGCCTTTTTCCGATGCGTGGATCATGTGCCTTCAACAACAACTTGCATTTATATAGCGCCTTTAATTTAGTAAGATGCCCCAAGGAGGGTTCTCAAACAAAATTTGACTCCAAGACATGCAAGGAGATATTTGAATTTGGTCGCAGAGGTAGATTTTAAACAACTCTTTTAAGGAGCACCTCAAAGGGGGAAAGAGAGGGATAAAGAGGCGGAGAGATTTCAGGAAGGAATTCCAGAGCCTAGACCCTGGGCAGCTGAAAGCACATCCCCAAAAGGTGGAGCGATTCAAATCAGGTGGATAGAAGAGGTCAGAATTGGAGGGGCGTAGATACCTTGGAGGGTTGTAGGGCTGGCAGAGGCTAGAGATGAGAAGGGACAAGGCCATGGAGAGTTTTGAAAACAAGGATGAGAATAATTATTATTAATAATTATTATGAATAGGGATTTAGCAAGGCTTGAGGAAGCCCTTGAATTTAACCAGGAATTTAGGTTTATCCAGGTCTCAGCGTGTTGTGTGAGACTCATGTAGCTGGATTGGAGGGACTAGAGTATGTCTCCCATTGTATGAAAGCTTAAGATGAAATGATATCACTTATTCTTCAAATGGAGTGAATATTAACACCACTGTTTCAACCAATGAACTGAAGGCAGGGGTGGGACTTGTGGTTCATACTGATAACTAAGTCATTGAAGAATCACAGATTCCTGCAGCACAGAATGAGCCCATTCTGCCCATCCTGTCTGTGCCAGCTCTTTGAAAAAGCTATCCAATGAGGCCAGTTGTCCAGTACTTCCCCAGAACCAATGTTGGCTTTAAGTTTTCTTTGTCCTGGGAGAACCACAAACTCCTCTGAGCATTACTTTTTTTTGTCCCTGGGCAGCTTCCATTTTAAAAGTCACCGAGCTTTCGCAAAGTTGTAAGTGACCTGTTTGAATGCACGGGGTATTGCAGGTTGTTGCTCAGCCACGTGCACATGTGCAGCTTTGGAATATTGCTGCCCCCCCGCTGGCCCCACCTTCACCTCTCACTAATTCCAATCCACTGTTCTTCTAACAGGTCACAATGAACATCTACTCGCACACATCCCAATCCACTTCTCTTCTCCCTGGGCCCATTCTTTCTTTCCTCTCACACATATCTCATTTTTGCTCTCCTCTTGCTGATCCTATTCTCCCTATCCTTACACACCTCTCATTCTACCTCTCCCCTTACAAGTCCCAGCCTCTCTCTCCCCTCAGGCATCCTATTCTACCCTTCCCGTATCTGTCTCATTCTACCTGCCCTCACACACCTGGATTATTAGCTCCCCTTCCTGACACAAGAGTTTGCGCTTTTAGGTTTGTAGATGAAATGTGAAAGGACTGGGGAAGGTGTACGCAGCTTGAAAGATTGGACTGAGATCATAAACAATCTTAAAAATCCATTCATCTTGGCAAACAATGAAATAAAATTCACATAATCTGGTTTCTCATCCATTGTCCATTGTTTTGGTTGGCTTCAATTAATCTGTGGTCTCCAGCAAGGCACATGTCACTCAGTCACAGCTAAATGAAGGTGCATTGACTGTGTTCCCTTCATATGATCAATAATCCAAGGTGCATCTTAAACCTGCCCATCTGAAAGCATTGGATGCTCTTGAGATTAAATCAATGAATAAATTTAATCCTAGGCTCCATGTGTTTATCTGTCCATGATGGGCTGTGCCCACTGGGCTTGTGATCTTTAGTTTTTATGGGCCTTTCTGAGCCATTTGGCCAGTATGAGTCCTGGGCTATTGGGAGCTTCTGAATGGGGGCACTCCTAATATAAGGATGGCAACTGAATAATACACAAGCCTCACCCCTTGAATCCCACTCAGCCCTTCGTCTCACAGGCCAACTGGCTATTGGAAAGTTTTCCTGAGTCTCTCCCTCTGCCACGCCCCCCCACCGCACCCTGACAACCCTTGACCGATGAGTCCGGAGTGCTCTTACCTTGTGAAGCTCAGTCTCTCTTGTGCTTCTGAGGTCATGTCCAGCTCCACACCTGCCTCCAGCTTCAGCTCACTGCTCCTCCAATCAAAGTTGTACTTCTCTACCCGCTCTTGTAAGCTCCTCCAATCACAGACTCCCTCGCTCCCACACTCAATATTCCTCCAATCACAGACTCCAGTGATCCCCCTCTCGATACCCCTCCTATCACAGACTCCCTCTCTCCTGCACTCAGTGCTCCTCCAATCACAGACTCCCTCTCTCCCACACTTGATATTCCTCCAATCTTGCCTCTCTTTCACACTCAATGCTCCTCCAATCACAGACTCCCTCTCTCTCACACTTGATATTCCCCCAATCACAGACTCCCTCTCTCTCACACTTGATATTCCCCCAATCACAGACTCACTCTCTCCCGCACTTGATGCTTCTCCAATCACAGACTCCCTCTCTCCCATACTTGATATTCCTCCAGTCGCAGACTCCCAATTTCCCACACTCAGTGCTTCTCCAATCACAGACTCCTTTTCTCCTGCACTCGATGCTCCTCCAATCACAGCTGCACTTTTTCTTACTCTCTCTGTCCAGCCGCTTGCGCTTTTCCCATTAGCGTTTGAAGCTCAGCCTATCCCCTGCTTGAATTCACTGTTGTGAGTGGCCTCTACATTTCAATGCGCGGTATATTCCAAATTGCTTCATAGCCGCACAGACACACACTTTAGAGGGAACATTACCCACAGCCCTGTGAATCTTCCCTTCTCCATTTGCAAGATAATAGGAAATTAACCTGCTGTGGAAAGAGCTTGCATTTTATTTAGCCCCTTATGAGATCATTAAAGGTGTCCTGAAGTGCTTCGTGTGTCGTCACTTCTATTATGCAGGCGTAATTTTGTTCACAGCAACAAAGGTAAAACGTTCCTGGGTTGCTACCTGGAAAGAGAGAATGTGCAAGGTTACAGGGATAAGGCAGGGAAGTGGGACTAGGTGGAAGGCTCTATCAGAGAGCCAGTGCAGACTCGATGGGCCGAATGGCCTCCTCCTGCACGGTACAGATTCTGCAATTCTCTCTGGTTATAGAGGGAGCAGCTCCGGCCAGGACACTGGCAGAACTTGCTGGGACTGAAATCACCGTCTGAATCACTAGAACAGGCGTAGGTTCAGTTTTAACATCTCATCTGAAAGGGAGCGGTTTGAAAAAACCCACCCCACCTTTCAGTACCGCACAGCAGCCCTCACTCAGCCTGGACAGTGTTCAAATCCCAATTGGAAATTTCTGACTCAGAAGTGAAAGCGCCAGAAACTGAGTCAAGTAGACTGGGTTTGTGGGAATATGCCCCTGCTGGGAAAATGTGCTGTAAAAACGCAGCCTGCAATAGGTTACAAGGAGATTGCACACATTGTATGCCTCACATTCACCTTTTCACCTTTGCTCTTGAAGATCTCTCAGTTTCTAACTCAGTGTGCTTTTGGTCCTCTTTTTAGCCATTGCCATTTCATTCTAGCTTTGAGTTGATCTACAAAATGTATTTTGTGTATATACGCCGATAGGCAGTCAGTTGGGTATGGACTCCAGAGCCATAAATTGTACTCTTGTGTGATTTTTTTTTTAAGCTGCTCTGGGACTTGAGGGGATGTGTTAACTGCAAAAAGTTAAAGTGAAAGCAGGTTTGAGCACGGAGAGTCACCTTTTGGTTTCCTTATTGCTTCCTACCTAAGCCCTAGTCTGAAAGGCATTAACCCCCTACCTACCACATCCTGCGGAGCAGCTGCACTACAGTCTGCATAACCACGATCAGACTTCCTTGAGGAAGTGATGTCCCAGGTGGACCATGATGCAGGGGACAACACTGAGACGGAAGCCTTACGGCACGTCACGCTCAAGAGTTTCCAGCAAGCATTTAATCACGTTTCACACAAAACCCTTTTAGCTAAGCGCAAAGCTTTTGAAAGAATGAAAGAAGAACCTGCATTTGTATAGCACCTTTCTCAACCTCCGCTCATCCCAAAGTGCTTTATAACCAATGCGGCACTTTCGCAGAGGAGTCGCTATTGTAATTTAAGAACGAGCTGGACATAATTTGTAAGCGGGCAGGATAATGGTGGATTAAATTTAACACGGGTAATGTAAAGGACTGCACATATGAGGGAGAAAAGAGCAATCCGTGTCCCCCGTGAATGATGCTGAGGTAAAGGATGAAGTTCAAAAAGATCTAGGAGTCTTAGTAGTTTTGCACTGAAATGCAGAGCAACCCATTAATAAATGGAATAGAATGCTGAATTACACAGATGGCTCTATGATCAAACTGTACAAAGCTGGGGTTGAAGCACACCTTCTCTGTCCAGTTATGGCCATCATGGGAGGCTTTCAGGCATTAGAGGTGGTGCCAGGAAAAGCTACAAGATTGATGTGTCATGACCACGGATCCTATCCCCAAATTACTTATGGACACATTGAACTTTTAAGTGAGACGTGTTTTTTTAAAAAATGACGAGCAAGCAAAAGCTGGCTGAGACTCGAAGGTGACTACTTGCTGGAAAATAGATTACTTGACCAACTAGTTCAGAGAGAACAGAATGTCACACCTAAAAGGTGTGACACGGCCTACTTCAGACAAAGGCACTTTAAAAGCAAAAGATAAATGCAAACCGAACTGTAATATCCTGTGGTTGTGGAGATAATGGAAAATGATTACCATCTCAGCCAAAACCACCTCCTGTTGAGTTATATCCCAGACTGTGAACATGAACTCAGTTTGAAAAGAAAACAGATCTGGGTGAAAGACATGTTTGTTTTTCCCTTCCAGGAAAACACAAGGAAAGGGGTTTTTTAAAAAAAAAAACAACTGCAGCCCTAGACTGTGTGCTAGTCTGATGTCCTGTTCTGGTGTGTGTGTGTGTGTGTGTGTGTGTGTGTGCGCGCTGTGAAGGTCACAGTTGAAGGACACCAAATGGGCATCCTTGCGCTTGCAGGTAAAAAAAAAGTCTTCTGCCTCTGACTGCAAGTCACAAGTCAGCAAAGCCACAGTCGAAAACGAAACAGGACAACTCCTTTCAGCTAACCTGCAGAACCAAGAGTATCCAAACCAACTGCTTAACCGTCAAAGTCAGCGCTACTGAAATCACCCCAGCTTAACGGGCGCAATGTTTCACCATCTACTCCTCACGGACAAGCCAAAGGACTGATTCGTACATCATTTTAACTCAATTTCTCATTTCTAATCTGTGTGTATGTGTGTTGCTTTTTTTAAAATTATTTTTTCCTTGTGTTTAGTCACTAATAAACTCACTCTTTCTTTGACTCAAGGCAACCTGGTTAAATTGTCTCCTTTTAAAACATAAACACATTTAGACTGGGAAAAGGTATCCTCGCAAAAGGATAAGACAAAAAGGGAAGGGGTCCTTTTTAAATTAACCTTGTTGTGACCAACCGAGAGGGTTGAATAAAGAAAAGGAGCCAGTGCATCCCTCCGCACCCGAGAACATAACAATTTGAGGGAACCTCACCTGGGGACTGGTCATAACAGATGTTATGAGGAAAGACTGGCAAAAAACCTGGGCCCTTCAGCCTTGAGAGGAGAGGTCAGCAAGGCATTCCAAATCATACTTTTTAAACAATTCATTCCATCTTGGGATGTGGGCATCGCTGGCAAGGTTGGCATTTATTTCGCCAAGTTGCTCTTGAAAAAGTGGTGGTGGACTACCTTCTTGATCTGCTGCAGTCCATATAGTGAAGACCCTCCAGTGCCATCTAAGAGTTGCAGGATTTTGACCCAGTGACAAATGAAGGAACAGGGATACCTTTCGATGTCGGGGCAATGTGCGTGACTTGAAGGGGGGGGCCTGAAGCTGATGGGGTCACCATGCACCCGCTGCCTGGGTTGAAAAGTTACATTTTTGAAAATGATATCAGGAGAATAGGACAAGGGATCACAGACTTAAATCAGGAAAAGGAAAATTTAGGGCTGATTTAAAAGAAGGATTTTATTCCCACAAAGAGGGAATTTGGACTATTTTTAGCCTGCGCCAGGGCTGGAATCAGAGGCAGGCGGATGCTAACCCTAGCGAAGGGGCCCACTTGCCGGTTCCCTGGCTATACCCTGCCCCAGGTCATTTTTGCAGAATGGGATAGGGTGGGTTGTGGGGCACAACAGCAGGGCTACCCGCCCGCATGCAATGGGTAGCCAATCGCCCGCATGCAATGGGTAGCCAATCGCCCACATGCAATGGGTAGCCAATCGCCCGCATGCAATGGGTAGCCAATCACTCGCATGCAATGGGTAGCCAATCGCCCGCATGCAATGGGTAGCCAATCGCCCGCATGCAATGGGTAGCCAATCGCCTGCATGCAATGGGTAGCCAATCACCCGCATGCAATGGGTAGCCAATCGCCTGCATGCAATGGGTAGCCAATCGCCTGCATGCAATGGGTAGCCAATCACCCGCATGCAATGGGTAGCCAATCACCCTCATGCAATGGGTAGCCAATCGCCCGCATGCAATGGGTAGCCAATCGCCCGCATTCAATGGGTAGCCAATCGCCTGCATGCAATGGGTAGCCAATCGCCCACATGCAATGGGTAGCCAATCGCCTGCATGCAATGGGTAGCCAATCGCAACTTATTAATGGCCTCTTCAGGCCAGTTTAAATGAGGGTGACTGGGGTTTTCCAGTCAGCCTCTAGGTTCCTGCGGGTGATGGAGGCCAGTTTAGGCGCTTGGAGCTCTCCCTGCCTGCTTGGGTGCTTTAGAGACATTTCCTACAACTACCCCTACTCTCCACTGACCCAACACCAGTCCCTGCACAGTGGTGGCCCAGCCTGCAAGCCCCTTTTTGAATTTAAACTTTCAAAAGCTGGAGAGAGCGTGCCTCCATTTGGAAGCACCCTCTCTCTTCCTTACCTTGCATTGCAGTCTGCTGTCGCTTTCAAGCTGGAAGGCCTCTGATTGGACCTCCAGTTTTGAGAGCCCACCCACCAGATGGTGAGCCTGCCCCCTGGCTGTTGATTAGCTGCCCTGGGGAAAATCACAGGTGAGCGACTGTTTCCCTGACAGGAGCTTGACAGTGCAGGTTTCTGACCCCCGTTTGGGCCTGACGGCAGCAGGGCTCGGAAAGCTACAGAGAAAACCCTGTCCCTGGAATGTATTCGCTCTTAGATCTGTGAAGAAAAAAAGCCCAGGAACCATTTAAAAGCTAATTGGATGCTACAGTGGAAGGGTTGTGGCGGCATTCTGGATGGATGGGCAAGATGGGCCGAATGGCAATGCCCATTGTAATTATCTCTGTGATTTTGTGATTGTTATCTCCCAGTGCCTTCAGTCCAGGCAGTTAGCAGCCAGAAGAATATAAAGCCGCCAAACATTGTTGAACTAGTGGCCAGGAATTCCTCATTGTGTCTCACCACCAGTCACCAGTCTAACTCAAGCCACGAATACGTGAGAGCATCATATCCTCATAGAATAAGCTTTATATACAACACAATCAAAAATGTATGGAATTTGGAATTAAAGGGTATAGCTATCCATTTTGCAGCCTGCAGCACACTTTGTCTTTGTAATGCTTGACTTTTATTAGAAAGTCTGATTACTATGCTTGACATAGCCACTAGAATTTTGCAACTGCTTATGTGGAATCTAGCCTCCTCACTGACAGCAAACTTAAATCGGTTCTGAGTGAGCTTTATCAGCTGCCCACGTTGTAAACATAGTTTCACATAAATCTATCACAGTTGTAGGAATGATTGGGTCATTGGGTACATGGGTCCCATGGTAACATCATGAGGTAATGTGCCGAAGGAAGCCCGGCGATGTGTACCTCACGATGCCATCAAGAGATGACAGAACGCTGCAGTTATGTTGCACGTGTGTAATGACCGATTAGTCATAGCCACAGTCTATAGTCACAACCTCCTGAAAGGCACCATGCCCCACATTAGAGGGAGAGTGACAGCTGCAGTGTAAATTCAGGGAGTAGTGTCCTTAGAGCACACTCTAAAGACCCAGCATGTAATATAACAGGGTCTATTAAATGGGCCATCGGCCCTAGGGAGGGCAATATCCATTAACTTCTAATTCCTCAACAGCAATAAAAATATAAACAAAGGAGAAGGCCACTCAGCCCTTTGTGTCTGTGCTGCCATGCGATTAGATCATGGCAGGACTGTATCTGAACTCCATCTCATTGTCTTGGTTCAATAAGTGTGATGACTCTATGGAGCAGACTGGTTTTGTCAACAGTTAAGAGACATTTTCAGTGCTTGAACGCTCGACCCGATCCCTCCTCAGAAAAGCCCCGCCCCGCGGATTGCTTGCGCTAAGAGCTCACTGGTCGAAGCCCCCACAATATATCACATGACCCATGATTGGCAGGAGGCCGTGACTATACATCCAGTTACAACATTTCCTCCCCCTTTAGTTTTTTAGTTACTCTTTACAGAAAAACATTTAAACAATCCCAAATAATGCAACAAACATACATACAATTCCATATGTCTCTGAGGTGCTCTTCTTATACGGCTAGAGTGGCGTAGCTCTACCACTAGAGGTTCCAGAACAGGATCGACAGGATCTGGAGCTGCACTGTGAGACACATCATCGGAACTGGGCAGTCCAGGATTTGGCAACTCTCCTGAAACATCTGGAATGCCTGTTGTAGGTTGATCACACACCTCAGAAGTCAACGGTTCAACATTAATCGCGGGCTGATCAGTTAATTTTTGGAATGTCTTTCTGGCATGGATGTGATCAACGTGCTTACCGATGATTCTATCTCCCACTTGTACTTGGAAAAATAACGGACCAGTCTCTGAAACAATGGCCCCCGGAGCCCAACAGGGTCCGCTGCCAAGATTTTCCAAGTATACCATTTCACCGACACTGAGAGCTTTACTGTGTATGTCATGGTTAAATTTCTGCTTTCTCTGGTTCTGTGTTACCTTCCCCTCTAAATTCAAAAACACCAAGTGCAAACGTGTACGCAGACAGCGTTTCATTAATAACTCTGACGGTGTTGAACCCGTAGTTGAATATGGCGTTGTATGATAACCAAAGAGAAACCAAGAAAGCCGAGATCCCAGAGTGCCTTCCAATAATTTTTTCACACCAGACTTAAAAGCTTGTGCTGCCCTCTTGGCTAGACCATTCGATAAGGGATAAGGGGAGAAGGCGGGAGAGTGGGGTTGAGAAACTTATCAGCCATGATTGAATGGCGGAGCAGACTCGATGGGCCGAATGGCCTAATTTCTGTTCCTATGTCTTATGGTCTTATGGATTCCATGGGGATGTTTTAATATGTCGGATTCCATTCAGATCCATACATTTCTGATGCTGGTAAAGGCTGTACCATTATCAGAAATGACAATTTCAGGTAGGCTATAAATACTGAAACAGTGACGTAGCTTCTCGATAGTTGTGTTCGATGTTGGCGATTTGACTTCATACACATCCATCCATTTTGAATGTGAATCTGCAATTAATAAGAACATGATACCTAAGAATGGATCTACATAATCGATGTCTGTTTGAACCCAGGGTTGACCAGGTCACTCCCCATGGATGCAGGGGAGCTGAAACAGGCAACTTTTTTTTCTTAATGCACGGGATGTGGGCTTCGCTGGCTAGGCCAGCATTTATTGCCCATCCCCAGTTGCTCTTGAGAAGGTGGTGGTGAGCTGCCTTCTTGAACCGCAGCAGTCCATGTGGCGTAGGTACACCCACAGTGCTGTTAGGGAGGGAGTTCCAGGATTTTGACCCAACGACAGTGAAGGCACGGCTGACAATGGAGACAGCGCTTGACCATGCTTTCAATGTCACTATCAATGCCTGGCCACCATACATAGCTTCACACAAGCATTTTCATCTTTGATATGCCTGGACATGCACTGTGGAGCTCTGTCAAGAGTGTCTGTCTACCTTCTGATGGTATGACAACTCCTGAACCCCACAACACAATTCGGCCTTGACAGTTTAATCCTGTGTTTCTGACATGGACTGGTCTCAATTCTTCAGATACAGGTGAATTTGGCCATCCTTGCAAAACAAAGTCTCTGACTTTCAACGGTATTGGATTTCTGTTCACCCAATTTCTGATTTGTTTCGCGCACACAGACGAAGAATCTCAGAAATTCAATAATAGCACTAATTCTTGCAGAACGGGAGTACTTACAATACTATCTGGTAACGGGAGACAACTGAGTGCATCTGCATTTGCAATGTGTAGGCCAGGGCGGTACATAAATGTATACTTATAGACAGATCATTTCAGAGCCCAGGGTAGTATTCTTGCTGATGCTATTGGCGGAATGGCCTTATCTTCACTGAATAATCCCATTAATAGTTTATCGTCTGACACAATGCTAAAACGTCATCCATGTAGGTACTGGTGAAACTTTTTTACACCAAATACTACTAATAATCCCTCTTTTTCTAACTGAGCTTTTTCTCAGCTTGGGAAAGGGTTCTCGAGACGTAACCAATGGGCCTTTCTGATCCATTTTATGTGATAACACGGCTCCTACACTGTAAGGAGAGGCATCACGTGCAAATACCAGCTCTTTCGATGGGTCATAGTGTACCAATAAACTCGACAAATGCAGCAATTTCTTTGATTTCACAAAGGCTTCTTCCTGTTGTGAACCCCAATACCAACATTGGTTCTTTTTTAGCAGCGAGCGTAACGGTGCCGAAACAGTTGACAGGTAGGGTAAGAAGCGGCTATAGTGGTTGATCATACCCAGGAAGGACTTGAGTTCTGTTACATTGGATGCTGATGGTGCATCTTTCATTGCCTGAACTTTATCTTCTACTAGATGCAATCCCATGGTGTCCACCTTGTGACCTAGATAAGTGACTTCTGGTGCTCGAAATGTGCATTTTTAACTGTGTGCCAGCTTCCATGAACCTCCTTAACACCTCCTCCAGGTTGGCCAAGTGTTGGGTCTCGGTTGACCCCATGATGAGAACCTCATCCAAATATACTACCACTGGTGGGAGTCCTTGCAAAAGACTCTCTATTGTTCTCTGGAAAATAGCGCATGCTGACGAGACTCCAAAGGGTAGATGAGTGTACTGATAAAGACCCTTCTGTGTGTTAATAGTCATGCATTCTCTCGATGTGCTATCCGGTTCTAATTGCTGGTAGGCGTGGGTTATATCCAATTTTGTATAGGACTTGCCTCCAGCCAGCATAAGTTGTCTGTCCTTGGAATGGGGTGCTTGTCTAGTTTTGCTGCCTGATTTACAGTCAATTTATAGTCTTCACAGATGCATATGGTGTGGTTAGACTTAACCACTGGAACTATGGGTGCAGCCCACTCCGAGAATTGGACAGGTTGGATGATTGCCCAGCTTTACTTACCTGCGCAGCTCTGCATCCACCTTTTCTTTCAATTTATAAGGTACAGGTCTGGCTTTAAAGGAATGTGGTGTTGCCTGAGGATCAACATGTATCTTGGTGTGCATGCCTTTTAACTTCCCTAATTCATCCCAAATAATCATGTTGTATTTCCTTAGAAATTCTGGGATTCCATCTGATTTTAGGTGAAATATTTCACAGAATCACAGTGCAGAAGAGGCCCTTCAGCCCATCGAGTCTGCACCAACACGTGAGAAACACTTGACCTACCTACCTAATCCCACTTACCAGCACTTGGCCCATAGCCTTGAATGTTATGACGTGCCAAGTGCTCATCCAGGTACTTTTTAAAGGATGTGAGGCAACCCGCCTCCACCACCCTCCCAAGCAGCGCATTCCAGACCGTCACCATCCTCTGGGTAAAAAAGTTTTTCCTCAAATCTCCCCTAAACCTCCTGCCCCTCACCTTGAATTTATGCCCCCTTGTGACTGACTCTTCAACTAAAGGGAACAGCTGCTCCCTATCCACCCTGTCCATGCCCCTCATAATCTTGTACACGTCGATCAGGTCGCCCCTCAGTCTTCTCTGCTCCAGCGAAAACAACCCAAGTCTATCCAACCCAGGCAACGTCCTGGTGAATCTCCTTTGCATCCTTTCCAGTGCAATCACATCCTTCCTATAATGTGGTGACCAGAACTGCACACAGTACTCCAGCTGTGGCCTCACCAAGGTTCTATACAACTCCTATATGACCTCTCTACTTTTGTAATCTAAGCCTCGATTGATAAAGGCAAGTGTCCCATATGCCTTTTTCACCCCACTAACATGCCCCTCTGCCTTCAGAGATCTATGGACACACATGCCAAGGTCCCTTTGTTCCTCAGAACTTCCTAGTGCCAGTCGAGTTTGATCTTCTGTGGCCAAAGACTGGGTCCCTCTCCTTTCTCTATTATTACAGGCACTTGGGCTGTCTGTCGCTTGTAAGAGACTGGGACTGTGGCGATGCCCTTTACTTGAATAGATTCTCCCGTCTAGGTTCTTAATTTAGCGGTTGTCCGCCCCAAGTTTATTACCTGTCTTCTTTCGTTAAGGAACCTGAAAATTTGCTCTCCTACCACAGTAGTTGTGACCTAGATAAGTGACTTCTGGTGCTCGAAATGTGCATTTTTAACTGTGTGCCAGCTTCCATGAACCTCCTTAACACCTCCTCCAGGTTGGCCAAGTGTTGGGTCTCGGTTGACCCCATGATGAGAACCTCATCCAAATATACTACCACTGGTGGGAGTCCTTGCAAAAGACTCTCTATTGTTCTCTGGAAAATAGCGCATGCTGACGAGACTCCAAAGGGTAGATGAGTGTACTGATAAAGACCCTTCTGTGTGTTAATAGTCATGCATTCTCTCGATGTGCTATCCGGTTCTAATTGCTGGTAGGCGTGGGTTATATCCAATTTTGTATAGGACTTGCCTCCAGCCAGCATAAGTTGTCTGTCCTTGGAATGGGGTGCTTGTCTAGTTTTGCTGCCTGATTTACAGTCAATTTATAGTCTTCACAGATGCATATGGTGTGGTTAGACTTAACCACTGGAACTATGGGTGCAGCCCACTCCGAGAATTGGACAGGTTGGATGATTGCCCAGCTTTACTTACCTGCGCAGCTCTGCATCCACCTTTTCTTTCAATTTATAAGGTACAGGTCTGGCTTTAAAGGAATGTGGTGTTGCCTGAGGATCAACATGTATCTTGGTGTGCATGCCTTTTAACTTCCCTAATTCATCCCAAATAATCATGTTGTATTTCCTTAGAAATTCTGGGATTCCATCTGATTTTAGGTGAAATATTTCACAGAATCACAGTGCAGAAGAGGCCCTTCAGCCCATCGAGTCTGCACCAACACGTGAGAAACACTTGACCTACCTACCTAATCCCACTTACCAGCACTTGGCCCATAGCCTTGAATGTTATGACGTGCCAAGTGCTCATCCAGGTACTTTTTAAAGGATGTGAGGCAACCCGCCTCCACCACCCTCCCAAGCAGCGCATTCCAGACCGTCACCATCCTCTGGGTAAAAAAGTTTTTCCTCAAATCTCCCCTAAACCTCCTGCCCCTCACCTTGAATTTATGCCCCCTTGTGACTGACTCTTCAACTAAAGGGAACAGCTGCTCCCTATCCACCCTGTCCATGCCCCTCATAATCTTGTACACGTCGATCAGGTCGCCCCTCAGTCTTCTCTGCTCCAGCGAAAACAACCCAAGTCTATCCAACCCAGGCAACGTCCTGGTGAATCTCCTTTGCATCCTTTCCAGTGCAATCACATCCTTCCTATAATGTGGTGACCAGAACTGCACACAGTACTCCAGCTGTGGCCTCACCAAGGTTCTATACAACTCCTATATGACCTCTCTACTTTTGTAATCTAAGCCTCGATTGATAAAGGCAAGTGTCCCATATGCCTTTTTCACCCCACTAACATGCCCCTCTGCCTTCAGAGATCTATGGACACACATGCCAAGGTCCCTTTGTTCCTCAGAACTTCCTAGTGCCAGTCGAGTTTGATCTTCTGTGGCCAAAGACTGGGTCCCTCTCCTTTCTCTATTATTACAGGCACTTGGGCTGTCTGTCGCTTGTAAGAGACTGGGACTGTGGCGATGCCCTTTACTTGAATAGATTCTCCCGTCTAGGTTCTTAATTTAGCGGTTGTCCGCCCCAAGTTTATTACCTGTCTTCTTTCGTTAAGGAACCTGAAAATTTGCTCTCCTACCACAGTAGTTGGGGCACCAGTATCCACTTCCATTGTCAGTGGCTTCTCATTCACTTGTACTGTCACTGTAGTAGGCTCAGTCTTCACAGCAGTCACATTATATAAGGAGTAAATGTCAGGAGCAGCAGCTTCAGCCTTTGCAGCACCTGTGACTTCTGTCATGTTTGTTTGCTGTTTCGCCGACTGCTTCAACTTTGTCCGGCATTGCCTAACCACGTGACCCATCTTATGACAGTATTGGCATTCTGCCCCTTTGAATTTACAAGTATCTGCTCCGTGGTCACCTCCACATTGATAGCAATTTTGTCCTGAAACCCATGATGGAGCGTTTCTGTTAGGCTTCTTAATGTTTCTCACAGTGACCATTGAATCTCACGTTAATTCTGCAGGTCTGGTTTTCGCGGCAGGTTCCCGCCCAACATGAAGCACGGCGCCATTGTCCATGTGTAGCAAAGCCTGCGAGTCCCTCGCAGCACTTTCCATGGCGAGGGAGATTTCAAGGGTGCATTTCAAATGGCATGGCTGCTCAGTAGTTTTTTAAAAAAATTTGATTTACTCACTGTAACAGGGCGGGGTGCAGAGTCGAAGTTGATTTTACCCTCATCGCTAAATGTGATGACTCTATGGAGCAGACTGGTTTCGTCAAGAAATCGTTCAACTTCATTACAGAGACATTTTCAGTGCTTTCTCCCTCGACCAGATCTCTCCTGGGAAAAGCCCTGCCCTATGGATTGCCCACGCTAAGAGCTCACTGCTCACAGTCCCCACAGCCCACCAAATGACCCGTGATTGGCAGGAGGGCGTGACTATACATCCAGTTACCACAATAAGCCTTGGCACATTTGCCTAACAACAATCTTTTGACATTTTCAATTGACCTGCCATCAGTAACATTTTGGGAGGAGACAGTTCCAGATTTCCAGATTTCCTAAACAGACTTTAAAGTCATACCTCTTTGCCTGGACTCCCCCAGCAGAGAAAATAGTTTCTCTATATCTACGATATCAACTCTTTTAATCATCTTCAACAGCAAAATCATCTGAGGGGAAGATGGCGGTGTAGTGGTAAGGCCATTGGACTATTAGTCCAGAGGCTGAAGCTAATGCTCTGGGGACGCGAGTTCAAATCCCACACAGCAGCTGGAGGAATTTAAATTCAATTAGTAGATCTGGAGTTATAAAACTAACCATCAATGATGGTAACCATGACAGCCATCATTGACAGATGTTTAAAAAAAACCATCTGATTCACTAATGTCCTTTGGGGAAGGAAATCTGCCATCCTTATTTGCTCATGTGACTCCAAACCCACAGCAACGTGGTTGACTCTTAACTGCCCTCTGAAATGGCCTAGCAACATTCAGTTCAAGGGCAGTTAGGGATGGGCAACAAATGCTGGCCTTGCTAGTGACGCCCACATCCCACGAAAGAGTACAAAAAAAACCTGTGAATTTTCTATTCCCAAGGGAATACTAGCCTAGTTTACATGACCTGTTCTCATGATTTAATCCTTTTCCCTCCAGATGAAATTATCTATAATTACAAAGAAGGAATTACTTGTATTCTTACATTACGACAGTGACAACACCTCAAAAGTAATACATAAATTACCAAAGCGCTTTGTGGTGTCTGATGGATGTGAAAAACGGTATAGAAATACAAGTCTATCTTTATATCTCTTTTTATGGCCCCTTACCACATCACCTCAAATGGTTTGACCTTTGGAGTGTCTTTATCGGAGTGTCAGCAAGTCTGGCAGCCATTTTGTGCCACATATTGAAATCGATTACGCCTGCAGGTGTATATCTTTTTTTGCTGGTATTTGTGAAAGGAATGGTGCTTTGTTTACATTAATTCATTGCCAACATAGTCTGGCAGAACCGTTGAGCAAATGCGCTGCATGAGGCCTGCATTCTCTCCACTGGATGGAGCCCAGGACTCCAATGAAGGTTTTCCTATGAGTTTATTTACAATTTGTAGAATCACATGATACAGCACAGATGGATGCCATTCAGCTCATCGTGCATGTGCCACCTCTTTGAAGAAGCTATCCAAATAGTCCCACTCCTGCTGCCCTTTCCCCCCACATCCCTGCAATTTTTTCTCCTTCAAGTATTGATCCCATTCCTCTTTTGAAAGTCATTATTGAATCTGCTTCCATCACCCTTTTAGGCAGTACGTTTCGGATCAGCAACAACAACTTGTATTTATATCTCAGCTTCAACATAATAAAATATCCCAAGGCACTTCACAGGGGCATTATAAAACAAATTTTGCCACCTAGCCACATGGGAAATATTAGGGCAGATGACCAAAAGCTTGGTCAGAGAGGCACGGTGTAACGAGCAGCTTAAGAGGAAAAGTGAGGTGGAGAGGTTTAGGGAGGGAATTCCCTAAGACACAGCAAATTCAGGAGCGATTAAAATCGGGGATGCTCAAGAAGGCGGATTTAGAGGAGCGCAGATATCTCAGAGGGTTGTGGGGTGGCTGGAGATCACACAGATAGGGAGGCCATGAAGGGACTTGAAAACAAGGATAAAAGTGTTAAAATTGAGACACTATTTACCTGAGAGGTAGTGTAGACCAGCGAGCACAGGGGATGATGAATGAATGGGTCCCAGTGCAGTTTAGGGTATGAGCAGCAGTGACAATTACGGAGAGGAGAATGTAGGAGACCATGCAGGACTAATTTGGACCAGTCAGATCTTGAGGTAACAAGGACATGGTTGTGCTTTTCAGCAGCAGGTGAGCTGAGGCAGGGTCGGAGTCAAGCGATGTTACAAACATGGAAATAAGCGGTCTTAGAGGCGTGTGATCAGAATCTCATCTTGGGGTCAGATAGGTCACCAAGGTTGTGAACAGCCTCATTTGGTCTCAGTTGACAGGGAGAGGGTTGGAATTGGTGGCTCGGGAGCGGAGTTAGTGGCACCGGCCAAAGCCAATGGTTTAGGTCTTCCCATTATTTAGTTGGAAGAGTTTCAGCTTGTCCAGTACTGGATAAGCAGCCTGACAATTGAAAGGCAGTGGAGGAATGGAGAGAGGTGGCACTGGGGAAGTTGAGCTTGGTGTCGCTAGAGTACATGTGAAAAATGATGCTATATTTTCAGATGATGTCGCCGAGGGGCAGCATGTCGATGAGAAATAGGAGAAGGATGGATTTTTGACGTATGCGGTGCAGAAGGGAAGCCGTTGCAGATGATTCTCTAACTACAATTAGTTAAGATCACAGCAACGTAATGCTTAGAATACTATTTCCTCACGGTGCTTCGGATTCTCTTGCCAACCACCTTAAAACTTTGCCCTCTGGCTGCCAACACGCCCGCCATCGGAAAACGTCTCCTTATTCCCTGATGCCCATTTCCAGGAAATAAACCTGCCGGGTAAATTGGCGAGAATGTTCGAATGCTGCAGCCGCTTGTAAGCGAGGGGCCCTGCATGATAGAAGGGCTGGAGGGACCCTCACTGACACGCTCCTGTCGGCTGTGTCACTGGCAGCACCCAGCCATCAAGCAGGGCGGTACTCTGGAACTCTGTGCTCCACACGGGTATCCGAGCTGACTGTGCAGAAAGAAAACCTCTCTGTAATTCTGTGGCTGGCAGATAATTGTGGCCTGAAGTCTATTACAGCGTGCAGACACTTGGGCACCGAACATGCCATTAAAAGCAGTTTGTTGCGAAAACAAGTAGCCTTGAGCTATAGCACCTCAGATTGCTTTTGGTTCCTGTCTGCATCCACGACAGACTAATATGTTGTTGATTGGGCCTAACACAGAGGACATGAAATCAGACACCTTTGACAAGGCTGACATTTCGCACAGACCTCCTCACCTGGTGGCTACCGGCAGCAGTAGAGTCAGAACTACCAGAGCTTTTCCGACAGGAAATAAATCTGCCTTACCTATTTATTTTTTAATTTAATCCCTCTAACCCCACTCAGCAATGTCAGCCATGGTTCGGTTGGCCGTACTCATGCTTCTGAGTCAGAAGGTTGTGGGGTCAAAGGTCAACTCCAGAAACTTGAGCACAACATTCAGGCTGATGTTCCCATGCAGTACTGAAGGAGTGCTGCACTGTTGGAGGGACTGTCTTTTCAGCCTGTCTGCCGCCATTCAGGTCAAGATCCCATTGCACTATTTTGGAGAACAGAAGCGATCTCCCCTGTGCCCTGGCCAATATTTATCCCCGAACCATTGAAGCACTTGACTGATTCCTGGGATGGGGCTGGGGGTTATTTTATGAGGAAAGGTTGGACAGGCTGGGACTGTATCCATCGGTGTTTAGAAGATTGTGAAATGATCTTATCGAAACCTATACGATTCTGAGGGAACTTGACATGGCGGACGCCTGAATGGATGTTTCCCCTTGTGGGAGAGACTAGAACTAGGGGACACAATTTAAAAATAAGGGGTCTCCAATTTAAGATGGAGATGAGAAGAATTTTTTTCTCTCTGAGGGTCATGATTTTTCTCTGAGGGTCATGATTCTTTGGAATTCCCTCAGAGAGCAGAGGAGGGAGGGTCATTGAATATTTTTAAGGCAGGGGTGGATAGATTCTTGACTAACAAGGGAGTTAAAGGATATTGCGGGTAGGCAGATTGTGGAGTTGAGGCCACAATCCAATCAGTCATTATCTTATTGAATGGCAGAGCAGGCTCGAAGGGCTGAATGGCCTACTCCTGCTTCTAATCTGTGTGTTGATATTTAAGAGCATATGAAATGGAGTAAGCCATTCAGCCCTTCAAGCCTGCCCCACTATTGAATGAGATCATGGCTGATCTCCTACTTCAACACCATTTTCCTGCACTATCCCTTGATGTTTTTAATATGTAGAAATCTATCAATCTCAGTCTTGAACATGCGTAATGATTGAGCTTCCACAGCCCTCTGGGGCAGAGAATTCCAAAATTCCAAAGATTCACCACCCTCTGAGTTAAGAAATTCCTTCTCATCTCAGTCCTAAATGGTCTGCCCCTTATTCTGAGACTGAATCCCCTGGTCCTAGACACCCCAGCCAGGGGATGCATCCTTCCTGCATCTATCCTGTAGAGCCCTGTAAGAATTATGTATGTTTGAACAAGATCACCTCTCATTCTTCTAAACTCCAGGGAATATAAACCCAGTATCTTTAATTGTTCCTCATAGGACAATCCCTCTATCCCAGGAATTAATTTAGTGAACCTTCATTGCACTCCCTCTATGGCAAGTATATCTTTCCTTAGGCAAGGAGACCAAACTGCACACAGTACTCCAGGTGTGGCCTCACCTAGGCTTTATATAATTGCAGTAAGACATCTTTACTCCTATACTCAAAATCTCTTGTAATGAAGGCCAATACCATTTGCCTTAATTGCTTGCTGTACCTGCATGTTAGCTAGCTGTCAGTGACTGGCAAACAAGGACACCCAAGCCTCTTTGACGTTCAACACTTCCCAACCTCTCAACGTTTAAAAAATGCCCCCTGCCTTCCTGTTCTTTCTACCAAAGTGGATAACTTCACTTTTCTCCACATTGTACTCCATCTACCAAGTTTTTGTCTACTCGCTTGGCCTCTCCAAATTGCTTTGAAGCATCTTTGCATCCTCTGCACAACTCACACTTCCACCTAGTTTTGTGTCACCTGCAAACTTGGAAATGTTATCTTTAATCTCCACATCCAAATTATTGATATAGATTGTGAATAGCTGGGGCCCAAGCACTGATCCTTGTGTTCCCCCACTAGTCACAGTCTGCCAACCTGAAAGTGACCCACTTGTTCCCACTCTCTGTTTTCTGTCCACTAACCAGTTCTCAATACATGTCAGTATATTCCCCCAATTCCATGTGCTCTAATTTTGTTTACCAATTTTTTGTGTGGGGCCTTATCAAAAGCTTTCTGAAAATCTAAATATACTGCATCATGGGGAGGCGATGGCATAGTGGTATTGTTGCTGGACTAGTGATCCAGAGAACCAGGGTAGTGCTCTGGGGACCTGGGTTTGAATCCCACCATGACAATAAAAATCTGGGATTAAAAGTCTAATGATGATTGTCGATTGTTGTAAGAACCCATCTGGTTCACTCATGCCTGTTAGGGAAGGAAATCTGTGGTCCTTAGCTGGTCTGGCCTACATGTGACTGCAGACCCACAGCAATGTGGTTGATTCTAAAATGCTCTCTGAAATGGCCTAGCAAGCTGCTCAGTTGTAACAAACCACAACAAAGTCTCAAAAAAGGAATGAAACCGGACGGACCACCCGGCATTGACCCAGGCACCAGAAACGACAACAGCAAACTCAGTCAACAGTGCAAAGTCCCTGTTACTGGAAGAGCTGTTTCACAGACTAGTCAAACATATCTTACAGATAATGTCCCAGACATCACCATCCCTGGGTATGTCCTGTCCACCAGCAGAGATGGTGGCACAGTGGTATACAGTTGGGAGGGAATTGGGAGTACTGAACATTGGCTCCGGACCCCATGTCCCATGGCATCAGATCAAAGAGACATCAGGCAAGGAAGCCTCCTGCTGATTACCGGGTACCGCCCTCCCTCAGCTGATGAATCAGTGCTCTTCCATCTTGAACACCACTTGGAGGATGCACTGAGGGTGACAAGGATGCAGAATTTACTCTGGGTGGGGGACTTCAATGTCCATCACCAAGAGTGGCTCGGTAGCACCACTACTGACCGAGCTGGCCGAGTCCTAAAAGACGTAGCTGCTAGACTGGGTCTGTGGCAGGTTCCCTCACCACCTGCCACAGACCCAGTAAGAGGGAAAAACATACTTGACCTTATCCTCACCAATCTGCCCGCCGCAGATGCATCTGCCCGTAACAGTATCGGTAGGAGTGACTACTACACAGTTGTTGTGGAAACGAAGACCTGTCTTCACATTGTGTTGTGTGGCACTACCATTGTGCTAAATGAGAAAGATTTGAACAGACCTAGTAACTCAAGACTGGGCATCCGTGAGGTGCTGTGGGCCATCAGCAGCAGCAGAATTGTACTCGAACACAATCTGTAACCTCATTGCCCGACATATCCCTCACTCTACCATTACCATCA
Organism: Cetorhinus maximus; assembly: GCF_964194155.1. Classification (NCBI taxonomy): domain Eukaryota; kingdom Metazoa; phylum Chordata; class Chondrichthyes; order Lamniformes; family Cetorhinidae; genus Cetorhinus; species Cetorhinus maximus. Next base: position 142,342,646 of record NC_135884.1, on the reverse strand, counting down.
AGCCAGAGGATCAACCCTGGTTCAATGAAGAGTGCAGGAGAGCATGCCAGGAGCAGCACCAGGCATACCTAAAAATGAGGTGTCAACCTGGTGAAGCCATAACACAGGACTACTTGTGTGCCAAACTGCATAAGCAGCAAGTGATAGACAGACCTAAACGATCCCACAACCAACAGATCAGATGTAAGCTCTGCAGTCCTTCCACATCCAGTCGTGAATGGTGGTGGACAATTAAAACAACTCACTGGAGGAGGAGGCTCCACAAATATCCTCATCCTCAATGATGGAGGAGCCCAGCACATCAGTGCAAAAGATAAGGCTGAAGCATTTGCTACAGTCTTCAGCCAGAAGCGCCGAGTGGATGATCCATCTCGGCCTCCTCCGGAGGTCCCCAGCATCACAGATGCCAGTCTTCAGCCAATTTAATTCACTCCACGTGAAATAAAGAAATGGCTGAAGGCACTGGATACTGCAAAGGCTATGGGCCCTGACAATTTTCCAGCAATAGTACTGAAGACTTGTGCTCCAGAACTTGCTGCGCCCCTAGCCAAGCTGTTCCAGTACAGCGACAACACTGGCATCTACCTGGCTATGTGGAAAATTGCCCACGTATGTCCTGTACACAAAAAGCAGGACAAATCCAACCCAGCCAATTACCACCCATCATCATTCTACTCTTGATCATCAGTAAAGTGTTGGAAGGGGTCATCAACAGTGCTATCAAGCAGCACTTGCTTAGCAATAACCTGCTCACTGACGCCCTGTTTCAGTTCCGCCAGGGCCACTCAGCTCCTGACCTCATTACAGCCTTGGTTCAAGCATGGGCCAAAGAGCTGAACTCCCGAGGTGAGGTGAGAGTGACTGCCCTTGACATCAAGGCAGCATTTGACCGAGTGTGGAATCAAGGAGGCCTAGCAAAACTGGAGTCAATGGGAATTGGGGGAAAACTCTTCTCTGGTTGCAGTCATACCTAGCACAATAGAAGATGGGTTGTGGTTGTTGGAGGTCAGTCATCTAAGCTCCAGGACATCACTGCAGGAGTTCCTCAGGGTAGAGTCCTCTGCCCAAACATCTTCAGCTGCTTCATCAATGACCTTCCTCCCATCATAAGGTCAGAAGCGGGAATGTTGACTGATGATTGCACAATGTTCAGCACCATTCGTGACTCCTCAAATACTGAAGCCAGCGGATAAGTTTGCAACCACTCTCCCTTCTTGCCATACTCTGATTATCAGTACCTTTATTGCCACCTTGATCTATTGCCTTGTATTTCCCTTTCATTTACTCAATCTTCTCTGCCATGATCCACCCCCACCCCCTTTATTTAGTTTAAAGCCCTCACTACTTCTGTAGCTCTACAATCGCTAGAACACTGGTCCCAGCATGGTTGAGGTGACCGCAGTCCCCACTTTCCCCAGTACTGGAGCCAGCGCCTCAAGAATCTGAACCCACTTCTCCCACACCAGTCTTTGAACCACTCATTCATCTTTCTAATTTTATTTACCCTACTCCAGTTTGCACCTGGCCTAAATAATAATCCAGGGCATCATCCCATTGCTGTTGTGGGGACCTAGCTGAGCTCAAATTGGCTGCCGTGTTTCCTAGGTTAGAACAAGGACTATTGACTTCAAAAGGCTGTGAAGTGCTTCGGGACGTCCTGAAGGGTGCTATATAAATCCAAGTTGTATCTAATGTTAGCAGCCAGCGAAGCTCAGCTGAGGTGAAAACTCGGAAGTGAGTTTGTGCTTGAGGTGTCAGATTGCAGAGATTGTCATCTGGAGTGTTTATATAGAACGTAAGGACAGGTTCTATAAGCTGCTTGGCAGAAGGAGAAATGTGTGCAAGTCTTTTTGATGTTATAATTCTCATCCTTGTTTTCAAATTCCTCCATCCTTCCCGATCTCTGTAATCTCCTCCAGACCTACAACCCTCTTGAGATAACTGCGCCCATCTCATTCTGGCCTTGTGAGCACCCCCAGTTTTTATTGCCGCACCAGTTTTGCTTTAATTTTCCCCCAGCTCTGGAATTCTGCCCCCCTAGACCTCTCCACCTCGCTATCTCATTTTCCTTCTGTAAAACACTCCATAAAATCAACCTCTTTGACCAAGATTTTGGCCATCTGATCTAATATCTCCTTATGTGGCTCATTGTCCTACTTCGTTTTATAATGCTCCTGTGAAGTGCCTTGGGACGTTTTCTTCCGTTACAGGTGCTATACAAATATAAGTTGTTGTTGTTTGTAAAACTCCCCTCTTATAAAAGGAGTGACCATGATCATTCCAGTACAAGGTTTGAACATGGGTTACAAGTAAGGTTACCTAGCTGCCGACTGCTGCTTGTCAGTGGGCTAATTACTGTGCCGATGCAGAATGGAGCTGTTTTTGGTTTTAAACTGTAGGTTTTATAAGAAACTCCTGCTTTCTGTATACTTTGTATCAATTTCTAAGAAAATAGTTTAAAAAAAAACCAGAGACTCCCATAAAAAAGCTGGCTCCTACCTGTCTGAGACCTGGAACATGTGTGTGTGTGTGTGTGTGTGGGGTGGGGCTGGCGGGGAGTTAAGCGTCACCATTCCACACTGGATTGTACATAGTTCTGTAGATATATATCCTGTGTACCTAGCTGCATTTCATGGGTTCCGGGCGATAGTTAGGGAAACAAATGACTGCTTCCACATCTGTGACATCATTTTGGAATCGTCTGTCAGGGAAGGAAAGGTCAGGGTTGTAAAACCAAACAGATTCAATTAGACTGTGCGTTCAACTCTTGAGTTCCAGCTTTGGCTGGGATCAAATCTGGACAAGCTGAATGCAAAGTTCCAAGAATCAGAAACTCGATCCCATTCCCTTCCAATTAGCAAGAAGACAAAATGTCCACCCCCGCCCCCAAATCATTTTTTAAAAAAACAGTTCCAGCTCTTTATCCTTTTCCCCAGTCTTCTGACATCGCTGACTCTTGCAAGGTCACAGTTCTACCGGCCTTGACATCGCATCCCAACCTCGCCCAGTGACCTTCGCTTCACATGTGAATGTAGGGTTTTCCTAACTCTGCAAACTCCCTCCAGCCATACAAGCTTCGAGGTCACTGCACTCCTCTAATTCTAGCCCCTTGCGCATTCCCCATTTTAATGACTTCACCATTGGCAGCCGTGCCTTCACCTGCCTGGGACCTAAACTCCGGAATTCCCTCCCTTAACCGATCCTCCTCTCTACCTTTCACTGCACCCTTAAGATGCTCCTTAAGATCTCCCCCTGTGACCAAGCTTTTGATCACTTGCCCTAATCTCCCTTTATGTGGCTCAGTGTCAAGTTTGTTTGCGAATGCTCCTGTGAAGCGCCTGGGTCCCTTTACATGTTAAAGGCACTATAGAAATGCAAGCTGTTCAACTGTGGAAGCCATCAAACTGAGACTGATCCTGTTGTAGATCAATGTTCAAATGTCCATGTCTATAATGCAGCAGCAACCGCAGCGGGCGGCGGTTGGGAACTGGAAGCTCGGCCGATGGCCTCTTCAGACCATCGAACGATCACAGTGTCTGCGATAATAGTCCATCTGAAGTCAACTGCAACTCAGCATAAGCACTGATCTTAGAGCTTCTCATTCAGTGTGTCTCATTAGCACATTATGCTGCCTCTGAACCTCTGAGTCATCAGGGAGCTCCCAAACAAATAAAAATGTTTAAAACACCCACCATCTCTCCCATGGTTTAGCAGCCAAACAGTCCATCTGGTGTGGGACTGAGACATGCAGGCCAGATGGTCTTAGTTTTGGTTCCGTATCAGTGCTGAGTTAGTATCAGCTGGGACGGTAGCTGAGGAACTATTAATGGCCTACCACTACTAGGAGCAAATAAAATCAGAATGGATTTCTACGGCCGCCAGTGACCACCCCCCCACCCCACTGCAATTGGAAAGGACGTGACTGGGTGAGGCTGTGATGCCCCTACAGTTGAATAACCTGCAGGTATTTAACTGTCTAGATTCAGACATGAAGAATGCCTCTGGGAGTGGAGGCAGTGCTTAAAGTACATCGGACATCAGAGCTGGCAGATCTATTCATCAACAACCTGGGACTGGCCGCACATGTTGGTCAGTAACTTCCTGTTTTCTGAAACAGGAATCAGAACCATCTGCCAAACTGTTGAGGAGCGATAGTTCTGGAAAGGTTATTTCTGACTCACTGCCACAAGCAATTACAGTTGCTTTTCTGGCTCATTGTCCTAATTCCGTTCATACCTGGTACATCCGTGAACAGGTGGCAACTTCAAGTCTGTGACGAACGTTAAACTTTTAACTTATTAAAGGAGCAGTTTACAAACTTTTCTGTGTGGATAAAATCCTTCAAACAGTGACCATTCCCATGGATCCCAAGTAAATAAAGACCATTCCCATGGATCCCTTGTAAATAGTGCCCATTCCCGTAGATATAAGTAGTGACCATTCTCGTGGATCCCCTGTAAGTACTCGCCAGTCCCATCGATCCCCTGTAAGTACTGACCGCTCCCATGGATGTCCTGTAAATAGTGACTGATGTTAATAGAATCCAAGCCGTTTGGTGAAGTCAAAGCCACAGCATGGAGATTTTCTTGACTGGGAAAGATTATTGACTTTATTCAGTCTGGTAGCTTTACTCTCACACACCCAGTGTCCCAGCTGTACCCGATTTATATGTGCTCAATGTACTTAATTAAACAGTGCCCTTCAGCTGTGTATCTTAACAATAAAATATAACATTCATTCCCATGAACCCTGACACCCATGACATTCTATTTCTCCGGGCTCCATAGGTCACAATATTGGCTCTGTCATGTATTATTCTGATGGATGGATGGTCAGGAAGAGAGGCAGATGATGCTTTCCTGCCTACTGACAGGACCACATCATAAAAGAAAGATACATTCAGATTTAATGTTGGTGCAGGTGCCACTTAAAGGGAGAATAATTCCACTGCAGACCATAATAACCAAGCAAGGACATAAAATGTAATCGAAGGATAGCACAAGAAATCCTTCGCTGTACAAAGTAATGTTTTTATATTCCACATGAACTTTAGGAGTCTCGGCTCTCTTGAGGCGTTAAATTAACAATTACAGTCCTCCTGACCTGCATTTATTTTATTCAGTTCCATCATTAGTGGTTTCAACAGCTCAGAGGGAAGGCCTAAACTCCGTATTATTAAGCTCTGTTAATCATAATTACAGCGTATTGTGGGACTGCAGACAGTTATAAGTACAGCTCCCAGACATGTTGCTGAAGACGTATTCCTGCGCCAAATGGCAAAAGGAGGCTGTTAAGAACTTTCGAGAATCTTCTAATTGGAGCATAAGTTCAAGGAGTAGGAAATAAAGTCAATTCTAACCTTTATGATGCCAAACGGAGTTCTGATTCATCCTGAAACCTCACCTTTATTTGCCTCTAAGACTAATCCCAATTATTTTTCTGATTCTGCAGTGAATTATAGGGATGTGGAGGGATGGGGGAAAGCTCATTCCCTTCGCCGTAAAGAATACCCACTCTTTGTGTCCTTCCCCCATTTTTCTGCCTTTTCCCCTCCTTCTGATTGGATTAGCTGACATAGGGCGCAAGTAAAAATACTGGCATAGACTGCTTGGCCTGTTCCTATGCGGCGAATACTAGTTAAAGCTAAGCAAACTTGGTGTTTGCTAGCCCTGGTTCAATAGCACTCCTGCCTCGGAGTTAGAATATTGTGAATTTGAGTCCAACTCCAGTGGGCACAGAGTTGGAGCTGCTGTCTCTTAGATGTGACATTAAACCGATGCATCCTTTGCCCTTTCGGGTGGACATAAAAATACCACGGCGCTATTCTGCGGAAGAGTAGTGGAGTCTTCCCTGGTGCCCTGGCCAATGTTTACCCCTTAACCAACATCACTAAAACAGGTTATCACATTGCTGTTTGTGGGAGCTTGCTGTGCACAAATCGTCTGCTGTGGTTCCTATGTTATAACATTGAGTATATTTCAAAAGAACTTCATTAGCTGCAGAGCACTATGAGGTTGTGATAAGTGGTACATAAATGCAATTTCTTTCTTGACTCTAGCTGTCCTTCCCCCTGACAGGCCGATGGGCAGAGGTGGTGGTTGGGGGGAGTGGCGGGGAAGGGGGGAAGTTTTGATGGGAGGGTCAATCAGAACTCCTTGCACTGATCGCTGTCTTTTGACCCCCCCCCCATGAGAATTGCAGGTATGTGAGGAGGAGGGTGAGAGTGGGATTTGACTCGAATGTGATATCCTTCATGGTCAAACAGCCACTCATTGATGAGGAATGGCCCCTTGAACATAGGAGTAAGGCTAGGCCTTTCAGCCCCTCAAACCTAATCCACTGCTGGCCTTCAGCTAACATTAAAATGACTCTAGTAGGTTTGTATGAGTCTGATGGCTGAGCCTGTGGGCGTCGTTGCAGCGTTGGGGGTCTCGCCAGCCCGCTGCAGAGCCGGCGAGAGACCCACCGTGCCTCTTTATGGGAAGGCCCACTGACCCGCACACCAGTAGGGCAATGGCGAGGCTACTGGTCCTTCCCCGGGAATCAAAACCCCGGGGATGGAAGTCTCGCCTAGAGAGAGCTGCCAACCAGTTAGAGGCTGGCAGCTCTTGAACTCAGCAGCACCACTGAGGAGGCTGTGACTGCTGCCGGAAGGACAGGCGCCTGAGTCCCAGGATCGTGGAGGACCCCAGCTAGTGGTGAGTGATGTTGGGGGGAGGGGTACTTCTGCGGTGTGGGGAGTCACGGGGAGAAGGGGGCCAGGGGGTCAGGAGCAAGGGCAGGGGGTCACTTTCAGTGCCCTCCTCCCCTTCCTGATGTCCTGTCCCTTGATCAGACACTGAGTGCCTTTGGTCCAGGTAAACCCAAACTGCTCCCTCCCCCCACCCACTCCATCGGAGGTGACACCGAAGCTGCCCGTACAGGTTTACCTGTTGTGCATGCCGCATGTCGACGGGTTAATACCAGCGGCTGCAGGATGAGGCCCTTAACTGGCCACTTAAGGACCTCAGTTGGCAGCGGGGTGGACCATAGACCTTCCCGCCCGGAAGTTCATTCTGGTGGAGGCGGAAGGGGGGGCAGGGTTCAGGTACACCACCATCCCACCCAATTAATTGCCCTTCCTGTCTCCAAGCTCACCACCAGAGAGAGCAGGAGATTCAGCCCTGTGTTTCTTTGCCGCAGGATAAAGGAAATAATAGCACAGCCCTCACATTTTTTAATTGCCTGCAACCGTCAGGCAGTTGGGGAGAAAACTACTTGAGGTCAGTGGCATAAAGCCTTCAGTGTCTATTTTCAATGCCAGATTAGGGTGATTTCACCACTGAGACACTAATTAAACAATGCATTCCTGTTGCCTTGTGAACTACAGCATGTGCACTATGTGCTTCTCCCACACTGAAGGTGGACTATGAGGCTGTACTGCGATTTTATACCAAAATTAGCCTTTCAGTCGCGGGGTCATTAGCAAAAGTTCCGAACCCATCAATCCAACGCCTTAACTTTATTACAGAACCCGCACCAGAGCGGTGACACCGAGCACTTCAAAATTTGCATCCCATAATGGGGGCAGGGTTTTTGGAGGGGGGGCAGGGCTGGAATTGAGTCCAGGTTGTCTGTGGTTCGAAGCGGAGCTTATCTATGATAGCAGAGGAGAGCAGGTTCTCTGACAGCTGTTGCTTGGTCAGCAGCCCTGTTGAATTTTATTCAGCAGGGACATTTGAACCTCAAAAAAAGAGAAAAAGGACTTGCGTTTATATAGTGCCTGACCCTTTCCACTCAAAGCACTTTCCAGCCAATTTGAAGCGTGCTGACATGTTGTCATGTCGAGAGGGCAGCAGCCAATTTGCATTCAGCAAGCTCCCACAAACAGCATTGTGATGCTGACCAGATCATCTGCTTTTGTGCTGTTAGTTGAGGGATAAATATTGGTCAATACACTGGGGAGAACTGTCCTGCTTTTCTTGAAAATAGTGCCAGGGGCTCTTTTCCATCCACCCAAGGGACGGTTTCACATCTCATCCAACAGCTGGTGTTCTGGTGGCAGCCTTCAGACTAGTGAGACTTGGAGAGGGTGAGGCCTCCCCACCCCCGCCCCAGTTTTATGTAGGCGAAGACCAAATGCTGGGTTTCAGCTATTTCATCTCGCTTTCCCCTGGTGAGGAACCAAAGCTGTTGCAAGAAATTAGATTCATCTGAAAGACGGCACCTCCAAAAGTGCAACGCCCCCTCAGTACTGCACTGGACTATCAGCCCAGATTTAGTGCTCAAGCCCTGGGATGGGATTTGAACCTAGAACCTTGTGATTTGGAGGTCACCTACTGAGCCACAGCTGACAAGCCAAAAGAATTGACCAGACAAATCAACAGCTAGTAAGGGTGTGTTGCACGAGTGGGAGCCTCAGGATCTGCTGCTGTTGAATTCAGATGCAAATTAGATTGTTTTTCCAGGCAAAGTAGTATTTTGGGACACGGGGCATGACTAATTTGTGACGTGAAGAGTAGTTGGTTTGGAGAATGGATTGGCTGGGGATGGGATTGGCTGGAGATGGGATTTCTGCCCCCTCACTTGTGTGGAAGTCCTGCCTCAGAGAGCTGCCAGCCACTCAGATTGGTGTGGAGAGCGGGGTGGTGGTCTTAATGGGGAGGCCGGGTGAGGAGGGAGTTTCTGGGGGGGGGGCAGACACTGGGTAAAGGGGGCCCTTGAGGGAGATGCCCCACTCACCGCTCTCTCTCTCTCTCTCTCTCTCTCTCTCTCTCTCTCCACCCCCCCCCCCCCCCCGACCTCCCCCTGCAGGCCTCTAAGTCGAATCCGGGTAGGAAGCTGCCCTGAAGTGGCCATTAATTAGGCACTTAAGGGCCTCAATTGGGGCGAGGGTGGATGGGCTGCTCTAGGCCTTGCCCAACCCCCGTAAAATTAAGGGCAGGAGGGTGGCAGGAATGCCATCCAAGTAACCTCCCACCCCCATCACACATGGGAAGAGGAGAAAGCCATTCAGTCCCTCAAGTCTGTTCACCTTTCAATAAGATCATGGCTGATCTGCATCTTAACTCCATTCACCTGAATTAGTTCGTCTTCTTTTACACCCTTGGCTTGCAAAAACTCTCTCGATCTTACATTTAAAGTTAGGCTAGCATGAACTGGAAGAAGTTTCCAGACTAAAGCCATTTGCTTTTTTCCTTTTTGTCTTGTAATTCCTATGTTTGTCATTCCATTCGTTCAGGCCAGCAGAGTGGGAGAGAGAGGGCAGTGTCGGTGGTTAATGTTGAGGCCGCTGCTCTAGCTGACCTCATGTAGAGCTGCAACGTTCTGCTTTATGTAAGAAAACTCACTGGATCTGAGCCAGGAACCAGCAGATTCCGGCTTCAATTCCTGCCCTCTGGCTCAGCGAGTTGGGACGTACGGCATTGTGGGATCCCGAGCCACCCCACGTGAGACAGGCCCCTGGTTTGTTTGCCCAACCTTTGCTCATTCAGCTGACATCAGCGAGGGGTGGGGTTGGTCAGGACCCTGCAGGAACTGGACAGGGTAGACACCGAGAGGTTGTTTCTTCGGACCATGGGGGCACAGTCTCAGGATAAGGGGTTGAACATTCAGGACTTCAATGCGGAGAAGTTTCTTCACTCAGAGAGTTGCGAATCTTTTGGAATTCTCTACTCCGGAGGATGGTGGTTGGGTAAATTTAAGGCTGGGATAGACAGATTTTTGCTCTCTCAGGGAATTAAGGGATATGGGGATTGGCAGGAAAGCAGAGTTGAGGCAGAAGATCAGCAATGATTGTGTTGAATGGTGGAGCGGGCTCGATGGGCCATATGGTCTACTCCTGCCCCTATTTCTTCTGTTCTAATGTTCTTATGTCGACCTCCCACGGTTAACTCCGGTGCTCTGAGACTGTCGAGGGTTCTTGCTCCTGACTGCTATCCAGTGACCAGCCCCGATGCTGGTAAATGTGTGTGGTGAGTGCCAGACAGGACCTGGTGTGACTGCAATGCCCCCCATAAGCAAATAATCTGCCAACCTTTGCTGGCTTAGCCCACAGAGCATGGCAGACATGCTAGTGGGGGATGGGGTGGTGCAGGTGGGAGAGGGATATTTTGAAAAGGGTGAATGACAATAAAAAAAAACCATGGGCAGAATTTTGCCGTCGGCGAGCAGGGGGCGGGGCCCGCTCGCCGACGCGTAAAATGACGCGGGATGATGTTGGGTGGAACCCCCGACGTCATCCCACCCCATTTAAATTTTCAGGAAGGCGGGGGCGCAGCAAAATCAGCTGCGTGCCCGCCGACCTGTCAATGACCAATTGAGACCATTGACAGGATCATTTAACCAATTAAAGGACCTGCCTGTCCAACGTTAAGGTTGACGGGCAGGCCAGGAGCCCCGGCGGGGAATAGAAAAAACATGAAACCTCATCCACGGGCGGGATGAGGTTTCATGCAGGGTTTTAAAAAGTTTAATAAACTTATAATGTAAATTATGAGCATGACCTTGTCACATGAGGAGGACATGTTAGGGATTTTTTTTTTCGATTTTTAATATTTTTAAAAGTGTCAGCGTTCTCCTTGAGGCTGCACTTAGCCTCAGGGAGATGTGCACTCTTTCATGCACATGCGCGAAACAGCGCACTCTCACTTTTGGGGAATCCCTCCCGTCCGCACAGGGAGCGCATAGCGCTTCCCAGCGGACGTCATGCTGGGTGGGCATAAATTGTCCGTCCACTTAAAATGGCAGCGGGGCCCGCTTCTCCGGCGAGGATCAGCTCCCCGCCCGCCGGAAATTGGGTCGGGCCCGAACAGGCAGAAAATTCTGCCCCATATTGTTTTGTTTAATGAAATGACAGCCTCTTTCAAAATGCTGTGAGACACACGGGAGATTAATAGGATCGTATTGTGTCAGTAAGGTTGCAAACAGCGACTCTCGCCTGTGTTTTCTGGTTACGCCCCCCGTCAACAACACCAACTTGTATTCATCTATCTCCTTTAACAGAGAAAAACACCGCAAGGTGCTTCCCTAGAGCACGGCACCCAAATGCATTTCCCTCCAACTATCTCAGAATCAGGCAGATAGTAGGGGGGAAACCAGTGGGACATGTGTAAATAGGAGATGCTGAAAGTTAATCTGGTTCTCTGCAGTGTGTGGCTGAGAAAAACAATACCTTTGCTGTTTAGGATTACATCAAGCTCTTTCCCAAGCACACAGTTGCACACCGTTACCTAATACTTGCCCTGTGCTCATCCAGGGATTGTTTAAACTCCAGATTGATCTTTAATCCATAACTTAAACTTCCCCGATTTTAATCATTCCACCATGGGTGGCTGTGTCTTCAGCTGCCTAGGCTTTAAGCCCTGGAATTCCTTTTCTAAATCCCTAAATCTGACCACCTCTCTAGCTCGCTCACCTCCTTTAGGACGCTCTTTAAAACTGACCTCTTTAACCAAGCTTTTCCTCATCTATCCTAACACCTTCAGGGTGCCAAATTTTGAAGCACCTTGTGATGTTTTTATTGTTCTTGTAGTACTGTGCCTGGTACTTTGGTTATTTAAAGATCTGCCACCTGGGTGAGGTACCAGAGGTTGGCACCTCGCCCCAGCACATCAAGTGCCTTCTGGAGAAAAGAGGAACAAATTTAATAAAGAAAAGCATTTGAAGGAAGGGAGGATGCCAAAATTGAGAAGAATCTCCTGTGAAATTGAATATTTTTACTCAATTAACCTGTGCATGTTGAGGGAAGATTCCAACTCAGTACCAGTGGAAGACACTCCTATTCGTCATCCTAGTCAATCCTATTGCCTTCTCTGCTATTGGTGCTGAGATATAATGCCATAACTCCTGCTCACCAGTTGATCTGTTAATGTGTAATGAGACAGGATTAATTAATGACCTCATAGTAAAGGCATGCCTAAGTAGCAGTGTTCATAACATGATTGAATTTCACATACAGTTTGAGGGAGAGAAGAGTGGGTCTAAGACTAGTGTTTTAAACTTAAATAAGGGCAATTATGAGGGCATGAAGACAGAGCTGGCTAAATTGAATTGGAAAATTAGGTTAAGGGATAGTTCAGTAGAGATGCAATGGTAGCCATTTAAGGAGATATTTTATAACAAAGATAATTCCAGTAAGAAAGAAAGAGTCTAGGGAGAAGGAGGTGCCATCTGTGATTAACTAAGGAAGTTAAAGGTAGTATCAAATTGAAAGAAAAAGGTTACAATTCCATAAGATAAGTGGCAAGTCAGAAGATTGGACAGAATATAAAAAATAGCAAAGAATTACTAAAAGAAAAGGAGGGACAAATTAGTATGAGAGAAAGCTAGCTAGAACTACAAAAATTTTAAAAATAAAAGAGCAACTGAAGTGATGATTAGTATTCTAGTGAGTGAGTCTGGGGAATTAATAATGGAAAATAAGGAAATGGCAGATGAATTGAACAGATATTTTGTGCTCCTCTTCACTGTAGAAGACACAAATAACATCCCAAAAATAATTGTAAATCAAGAGGTGAATGGGAGGGAGGGAGGGACTTAAAACAATTACAATCATCAGGGAAAGAGTACTGAGAAAACTTATTGAACGAAAGCCTGACACATCCCCAGGTCCTGATGAATTTCATCCTCGGGCCTTAGTAGAAGTGGCTGCTGAGATAGTAGCTGCACCCGTTTTAATTTTCCAAAATTCCCTAGATTCTGGAAAGGTCCCATCAGATTGGAAAATAATGTGACTCCTCAATTCAAGAAAGGAGGGAGACAGAAAGCAGGAAACTTCAGGCCAGTTAGCCTAACATCTGTCTTAGGGAAAATGTTGGAATCCATTAGAAAATCTCAGTGCAATCAGGCAGAGTCTACATGGTTTTGTGAAAGAGAAATCATGTTTGACTAATTTATTAGCGCTCTTTGAGGGAGTAACAAGCAACATGGATAAAAGGGAACGTCTGGATGTGGTGCACATGGATTTCCAGAAGGCACTTGATAAATTGCCATATCAAAGGCTGCTACTGTTATGACCAACGCAGTTGGCAAAGCGGAGTTATTTAAAAATCCCAGAGGGAAACTCTAAACAACTGTTGTAACCTATAATTTTAAGTGTTATGTTTGAGATGCGACTCTAAATTCAGGAATCAGGCCATCAGTTCTCGAGGTTTTACATTAACCTAAATGAAACATTGTATTAATTTACACAGGTTAAAGGTATATATACACATGGCTACAAATTACTATTATCATAACTTTTAACAAATTCCCAAACTAATCTCCACTAAGGCAACAGCAACCCATAGACTTAACCAGACACCAGGCAAAGCATTTTCATCTTACAAATTCAAAATGAGGTTCTTTTCACTGTGTTTGCTGTGGAGCCAGTTGGAGGCTCACAGCTGCCTTTTGATCTCACATTGCCTCTGCTCTGCACACCCAGAACGATTGTCTTGTTATACCTACCACTCCCATTGAATGTTAATTCTCATTGTATCAACAACCTCTGAACTAAACCTCTCCAACAATAAAATCCCTTTTATAGTATCAACTTTATTAGTAATATAAGCATATGGCTTGGTATCTGCTAGACAGGCGTCAGTTTTCACTATTCAAAATGCACTATTCAAAAAATGCAAATGCACACTGTCTCTCTTACATATCAAAACTAGTACCTGTCAAAGCACCCAGACGAATTGGCTTTAATCCAATTAAGACACACCCACAGACTAAACCTCTATCTTAAAAGAAAAGTATTTTCCCCAAAATATTATATGTATTAATAGTTTCATGACAACTACACAAAATAATATAGTGTGGTAGTAGCATATGAGCATGGATAGAAGTTTGGTTAGCTAATGTACCTCTTTGACCAAAACTTTTGGTTATGCCCTAAAATCTCCCTTCGTGGCTCAGGGTCAATTCTTTTTGGATAACGCAAAAACCTTGACTTTTTCTTTTACAAAAAACGCAAGTTGGTGTTGTTATTGGTGTTCCACAGTCTCTAGGTCACCTCCTGCTGTGGTGCACCCAGGCAACCATGTTTCATGCAAGGCTGTGGTCGACTGTGAGCTGCCAGTATAGCTGTGCCAGATTCCACCTTCACCAGATACCCACACACGCATTTGCAGCAATGGTACTGATCGGGACTGGGGAAATTTCCTGTGCCCAACCCAAAGGCACCGAGAGTAGTTGGCTAACAAAAATCAACTACTGGCACAGGGCAAGGTTTGGAATCGGTACCGGGATCCTCGGGGCTGTGCGGCTCAGTTACGATTAACATTAATAAGTCATTGGGAGAACCTCTAGCTGGCTATTCTTTTCATGTGAGTTCAGCCAGTTTTAACAATGGAGAACACCACAGGTGGGCCCCAACCATCCTATCCCCAACCTGTCCAATTAGCCCACATGGGTCAGCATTCATTTGATTAGGAGTGGGAAGCTTGGCTCATTTTCCTCATGCTCCTCATTATTCCTAGAGTAGCAGGGTCATTTGAGACCTCCGGCATGAGGGGGGAGGGTCTCTATCCTTTTGCGAGTTGCCCCAGGTCCGGGTAAGTGTCCAATGCTCAAGGTTACAAGCCATGGCCAACAGCAGAACCAGCAAATTTTTGTGTGATGATGGTGGAAGAGTTCAAACCACAAGGGACAACTGTTGCTTAGAGGCAGAGGAGGATCCTTCGGAAAGAGGATTTTCCTTTAAGAAAACATGAGGAAGGCAATGGGAAATGACCTCACGGATTCTTTTCCATTGCTCATTTCTCATTGAAGTTGAAAATGGGAGGCTGTTGCAGGGAACTGAAGAGATAAGTGCAAGACTGTGTGGAGAATTGAGCAGAGAATGTGTCCATAGTCAAATCACCACGATTAGCTCATCAATTCTTCTAAATTGGTTTTGCCAGTTAATGTGGCAGAGTGCAGGTGGGTGAGGGGTAAGGACCATCCTACATAGATTTAAAGTAGAATAATTCCACAACAGTAGACAGCAGGCTTTTGAAATTCAGATTATTTTAATTATAATTTTATTTTTTTAAGGACAGCCTGCCCATGTGATTCTGAGCTTTGGTTGCCTGGTGATAATGGGGCAATAATTTAAGGAACTCTTTCTCTTTCGAGTTATCAACAGTCACAGATTGCAACTCTTTCGAGTACAATCACAGTTCTTGGTTTCCGGGAGTGGGACACGAACCCACAACCCTCTGATTCAAAGGCGAGGGTGCTATGAACTGAGCCACAGCAGGTGAACAGTGATTGTGATAACATTTACCATTTGGAGTGTCTCCGTGGTCGTAACCTTTAAACCCAGTTGAGAAGATTTCCTGATGTCTCCACACCTTTCAGAGCTGTTTTATTTTCCTACAGAAGGCATCTGTACTGGTGTGCCCCCCCCCCCACACAACCTTCCTTCAGGCAAACTGCCTCTAGTCTGTGCTTGACACTCTGAGATAGAATCACCTCTTTGCTTTTAATTTATAGTGGGGCTTTTAGGACACCGACAGGCCAGAGCACTCATTTTCTAGAAGAATGCGTACTTGATAGTACATTGAGCCGGGCAGCTTCCATCTAATAGACCCAACCGGACAGTTTGCAAATAGATGGTTTATTGGAGTCAATTGCTTCGTAATTGTTTAATTCTTGTTTGGTGGTTTAATATTTGTTTGATTCTTTCTTGACACATGCTAAGATGATTAATCAAGAGCAGATTTCATTAGCTCCTCTCCGTCAGCTTAGCTCATTTGGTAGCTGCATTCCAATTGAACTGGTGGGTTCAAATCCTGGTAAAAGACTTGAGTTTCTTTCATCATGAGAGGAATTTCCCAGATGTTCCCCTGCAAATTGGCCTGGGATTTTCTCTGGTTTTTCCCCCCTCTCCCAGGATTCTGGGTTGGACAGAGAGCATAGATATTGTGATACCCAGAGGTTAGATGGACCAGTGTATCTTTACGTGTGCGTCATAGTTCGTATGTTGGTATGAGCATTGCCACTGGAATATGAATAGTACTGTTCACAATTTTAATTTGCTCTCCCATTAATTAATCTTTCAGTCCGTTTGTCTTTCACTTCTTTCAGGTGCTCTTTTCTTTCCTTTCTGTGATTTTTGTAGCTCTCCTGCTTCTCAGGTTTTCAGCCTTTTCCAGATTTATGTCCTCCTCTCATTCTCCCTCCCCACCGTCCCTTACCCCCTCTCACTCGCTCTTTCAGATACATTTGTCCAGCTAACTACTCAAAAGCCCCCAGGGGAATATTACACTGCATCGTTTGTTCTGGTTCTTCAGCTGTCTTCGGCAATAACAAGAGCTGAACAATTGAATTAAATGCGCTTTAAGACTGTACCGCTGACGCACTAACTCACGGAATTGTAGTGATCCATTAATTTGAAACAAAACCAAAGTTTGGTCTGATTGATTAGAACAAGTTTAATTCAGAGCAACACATTGAAGTTGTTGAGTTTAGAAGACAAAACCCAGCACCTGTGCTCTTGAATAGATGTTGAGACTCAGCAGCATGTGTGCTTGTAACGATATTTGCATAATGCACAGATTAGGCATGTGAACATTATGTTCTTCTATAGCTCTTGGAATTTAAGTAGGTCAGCACATATAATTAGCTAAGTATACAGCTGGTTGAGCCAGTTCTCGCAGATACAGTGTTGAAGTTGCACAATTTCTAAAGCTCATAAAGTAGCCACTGGATAGAAAAGAGGCTGCGGCTGTAGCTAGAGGGTATGATTACGTGGTGTCAGAGGTGTTATAGACAAGTAACTGAAGTCTGAATAGATGATACAAACAGGCCAGGAAAAGGGTGCACAAGGTTTACCATTTACTCAATGACTGCAACTCCTCAATGGGCTATAAACTAGCAAGAAACTGTGGGAAGAGAATACTTAAGAGTTTAAATTAGCATCAGAAATGGCACTGCTGGGGTATATATGGCATGCCGTAGGGTAATGGAAAGAAAATATCGTATAGTTTTGAGAATTTATGTTAGTCAGATAAGAATATTAATTATAAGAAGAAGTGTTCTTCTCAAGATATTCAAGAGAATGGGGAACTGTTTTGATAATATTGAAGAACCTTCCAGATGTTTATCGTCTTTGTGAACCGAAGAATTCCAAGCTTGTGTTTGGAGTGCGTTGGGAGAGCCAAGTTAAATTGTTGAGGTATTTTATTTACCCCTGCTTGACAGGGGAAACATTCCAAGGGAAGGACCTGGCTCCTCTCCAGCTCGACTGATGGGAAAAAAGAACCAAAATGTTCTGCCCTATGTTCTGGAAGCAAGGCTTCCATGGCCAGAAAGCCAGAAGAGAGCCAGAGGAGGCAAGCACAGCATTACAACAGAGTGAAAGCGGACCCGAAAGGTTAAAAAAGAGGCAGTTTAAGGAAGCCGCTCCCGACCCAGGAGTTATTATCTGGTGGAGATAAGTCTCCCGGGTCTTGCAGATTAAACCATCGCACAACCATTGAGAACTTGTGAAAACAAGAGAATCAATTGGTCCAGCTAATGGATACTATTGTAGAGCAGTCTGGATTCTGATGTTAAGAATGACTCCAGATGTAAAGAACGAAGCGTGCAGAAAGCAACAATCCACAGGTTCTGAAGTCAAGAAAAGTCATAGTCAAGAGACAGACTGACCAAACTGTCACTGAAGTTGAAGAATTGTCCTGACCACATATATTCATATAAGAATATGTAAGATCCACCACCTACTTTCCAGACCAAAAATGCTGTACCCCCGCCCACTCAAAAATTCATGTCTGACGTAAAGAGCAAAGGTCAAAACTCCAAGTAACCTATAATCTATATTTCAAGTTCCTGGTCAGCTGCTGTCCTCTCTTGCTCTCCCTGTTTCCCATCCCTCTTTCTGACTCTCTGGTTTGCCTCTCCCTTCTTTCAGTCACCCCTTCTGCTCGTCCTATTCGAGACCAGTCATTATCACATTGCCGTTTGTAAGACCGTGTTGTGTGCTATTTGGCTGCCACATTTCCTACATTACAACAGTGAGTGAACTTTAAAAATATGGTATTGGCTGCAAAGCGCTTTGGGACGTTTTGAGGTCATGAAAGGCACCTTTTTTTCTTTCAATTTGCCTTTTTCATCCACATTCATCTAGTGAAATATTGATGGATGAAAGGAAAGAACTCGCATTTATCAAGTGCCTTTTCTGTCTCAACGCTTTCAGAGCCAATTACTTACTTTTGAGTTTAATGACTGTTGTTAAATAGGCAAAAGGACATCCAATTCTGATTCGTGCTAGGGAAATCTGCTAACATCTGGACATAGTGAGTTACTTAAAAAAAACACCTTTTGGGTGCATTTAGAAGCAATGAAAATTAACCCTGCTTTTTATATTTCTGTATACATTGCTCAGTGGAGTATACCATAGAACCACAGAAAAGCTATGGCACAGAAAGAGGCCGTTCAGCCCATCGTATCTGCGCCAGCTGAAAAAAACTAGCTGCCCATTCTAATCCTACCATCCAGCACCCAGTCCGTTGATTGCAGGTTACAGCACTTCAGGTGCAGGTCCATATACCTTTTAAATGAGTTGAGGGTTTCTGCCTCCACCACCAGACCAGGCAGTGAGTTTCAAACACCCAGCACACACTGGGTGAAAAAGGCTTTTCCTAATATTCCCTCTAATCCTTCTACCAATCACCTTAAATCTGTGTCCCCTGGTAATTGACCTCTCCACCAGGGGAAACAAGTCTTTCCTGTCTAGTCTGTCTAGGCCCCTCATAATTTTGTACATGTCAATCAAGACACTTCTCAGCCTCCTCTGTTCGAAGGAAAACAACGCCAGCCTACACAATCTTTCCTCATAGCAGCAATTTTCGAGCCCTGGCAACACTCTTGTAAATTTGTACATCATGGGACACAACAGCTGCCGGGAAATTTGTGCCTCATGTTCTCTCCACAAGTACCAAGAAGCAAACTAGTTGCTCCTCCGTTCACAGCTCATCCAGTTCTGAGATTTTGTCATAGCTGGATTTTGCAGTTGCCCTTTGCCTAGACTATCTATAGTACTGAGATAGCAATTTGTCTCTTAACGGTCCACTTTCTGCCCACCCATCCTGATACCTCCCGCTATAGGGGACCTCACGACAATTTTTCAGCTTGTTTGGATGAGAGTGGGGTCTGCAGGGTGGATGAGTTAGCTGGCCATGACAGTGGCCATGGTACAGGAAGCCATTCAAGTGGGGGGAGCGAAAAGGAATGTAGTGGTAATAGGGGACAGTATAATCAGAGGGATTGTCATTATTCTCTGCAGCAAGGACTGTGAGTCCGAACGGCTGTGTTACCTGCCCGGTGCCAGGGTTCGGGACATGTGCTCGGGGCTGGAGAGGAACTTGCATTGGGAGGGGGAGAACCCAGCTGTTATGGTCCATTTAGGTACTAACGACATAGGCAGGACAAAGAAGGAGGTTCTGCAAAGTCAGTATGAGGAGCCTGGCACCGAATTAAGAAGCAGAACCTCAAAGGTCATAATCTCTGGATTATTTCCTGAACCACGTGCAGATTGGCAGAGGGCAAATCAGATTAGGGAGATGAAAGTGTGGCTCAAAGACTGCTGTGGGAGAAGTGGGTTCCAGTTCATGGGGGGCACTGGCACCAGTACTGGAGAAAGTGGGATCTGTACCATTGGGATGGTCTACACCTGAACTGTGCTGGGACCGGTGTTCTTGCGAGCTGCATAACTAGAGAAGTAGAGAGGGTTTTAAACTAAATAGTGGGGGCAAGGGAAGATGTGGCAAATCAAAGAGCAGAGACAAGGCAAAAGAAAAAGGTATTATTATGGGAAATGAAAAACAGACCTTGACAAGAAGGGATAGAGAGATCAAATCTAACAGTAAATCAACGGATGAAACCAGAGGTTATAAAAAGAATAAAAGGATAAAACTAAAAGCTCTGTACCTGAATGCATGTAGCATTCGAAACAAAGCAGATGAACTGAGAGTGCACATAGAAATAAATAATTACGATTTGATAACCATTACAGAGACATGGCTGCAAGAGGACATGGATTAGGACCTGAGTATTGAAGGGTACAGGATATTTAAGAAGGACAGGAAGCGAGGAAAAGGTGGAGGGGTAGCTCTGTTAGTTAATGATGGCATTAGCACAATAGAAAGGGATGGCCTAAGTTCAGGAAACCAGGATATGGAAACGGTTTTGGTAGAGATGAGAAATTGTAAAGGCAAGAAGTCACTTGTGTGAGTTGTGCACTAGTCCCCTAACAGTAACCCCATGCTAGGGCGGAGCATAAAGTAAGAAATAACTGGAGCTTGTCAGAAAGGCACGGCGATAATCATGGGAGGTTTTAATTTACATATAGACTGGAAAAGTCAGATGGACAAAGATAGCCTAGATGAGGAGTACATTGAATGTTTTCGGATAGTTCCTTAGAACAGCATGTTCTGCAGCCAACCAGAGAGCAAGCTAAAGTAGACCTGGTGTTGTGCAATGAGATGGGAGTAATTAATGATCTCATAGTGAAGGCACCCCTAGGTAGCAGTGACCACACTATGATTGAATTTTACATTCATTTTGAGGGGGAGAGGAGTGGGTCTGAGACTATGTTTTTAAACTTTAATAAGGGCAATTATGAGGGCATGAAAGCTGAGCTGGCTAAAGTGAATTGGCAAATTAGGTTAAGGGATAGGTCAATGGAGATGCAGTGACAAACATTTAAGGTGATATTTCAGAATACACAGAATAGATACATTCCAATGAGTAAGAACATGTCCAAGGGACAGACATACCATCTGTGGTTAACTAGAAAACTTAAAGATAGCATCAAACTTTTAAAAAAAGCATATAATTGTGCGAAAACAGATGGCAGGTCAGAAGATTGGCCAGATTATAAAGAACAGCAAAGAATGACTAAAAGACTAACAGGGAGGGAAAAATTAGAGTTTGAGAGAAAGCTAGCCAGAAATATAAAACAGATTGTAAGAGTATTTATAAATATTTAAAAAAGAAACAAGTTAACAAAGTGAGTGTTGGTCCTATGGAAATTGAGTCTGGAGAATTGATAATGGAAAACAAAGAAATGGCAAATGAATTGAACAGGGGTGTTGCATCAGATTTCACTATAGAGGATAAAAGTAACACCTCAGAAGCAGCTACACACCAAGAAATGGAAGAGAGAGAGGAACTCTCTCAATCAACAGAGAAGTGGTACTGAGTAAAAATGTTGGAGCTGAGAGCTGAGAAGAGCCTGGATCCTGATGGACTTCATCCCTAGGGTCTTAAAAGAATTGTCTGGCGAGATAGTTGATGCATTGGTTTTAATTTTCCAAAACTCCCTAGGTTCGGGGAAGGTCCCAATAGATTGGAAGATAGCAAATGTAAGTCTATTATTCAAAAAAGGAGGGAGACAGAAAGCAGGAAACTACAAGCCAGTTAGCTTATCATCTGTCATAGGGAAAATGTTAGAAGCTATTAATAAAGAAGTTATAGCAGGGCACCTGGATAAGCTCAAGGTCATCAGGCAGAGTCAACATGGTTTTGTGAAAGGGAAATCGTGTTTAACCAATTTATGGGAGTTCTTTGAGGAAATAACATGTGCTGTGGATCAAGGGGAACCAGTGGATATATTGTACTTAGACTTCCAGAAGGCATTTGATAAAGTGCCACATCAAAGGTTATTGCAGAAAATAAAAGCTCATGGTAGAGGGGGTAACATATTGGCATGGATAAGAGATTAGCTAGCTAACAGGAAGCAGAGAGTAGGCATAAATGGGTCTTTTTCAGGTTGGCAAGACATAACGAGTGGTGTGCCACAGGGATCAGTGCTGGGACCTCAACTGTTTAGAATTTATATAAATGACTTGGATGAAGGGATGGATGGGATAGTTGCCAAATTTGCTGATGACACAAAGATAGGCAGGCAAGTAAGTTGTGAAGAGGGCATACGGAGGCCAAAAACACAAATAGATAGGTTAAATGAGTGGGCAAAGATCTGGCAAATAGAGTATAATGTGAGAAAATGTGAAATTGTCCATTTTGGCAGGAAGAATAAAAGAGAAGCATATTATCTAAATGGTGAGAGATTGCAGAGCTCTGAGATGCAGAGGGATCTGGATATCCTAGTGCATGAATCACAAAAGGCTAGTGTGCAGGTACGACAAGTAAGTAGGAAACCTAATGTTATCATTTATTGCGAGGGGAATTGAATACAAAAGTAGAGAGGTTATGCTTCAGTTGTACAGGCTACTAGTGAGACCACATCTGGAATACTGTGCACAGTGTGGGTCACCTTATTTGAGGAAGGATGTAAATGCATTGGAAGCAGTTCAGAGAAGGTTTACCAGACCAATACCTGGAATAGGTGGGTTGCCTTATGATGAGAGGTTGGAAAGACTAGGCTTGTATCCACTGGAGTCTAGAAGAGTAAGAGGTGACTTGATTGACCCCTGAGGGGTCTTGACAGGGTGGATGTGGAGAGGATGTTTCCTCTTGTGAGAGAATCTAGAACTAAGGGTCACTGTTTAAAAATAAGGGGTTGCCCATTTAAAACGGAGATGAGGAGGCGAAACTTTTTCACTCAGAGGGTCGTGAGTCTTTGAAACTCTCTTCCACAAAAGGTGGTGGAAGCAGAGCCTTTGAATATTTTTAAGGCAGAGGTGGATAGATTCTTGGTAAGCAAGGGGGTGATAGGTTATTGGGGGGTAGGAGGGATGCAGATTTCAGGTTACTATCAGATCAGCCATGATCTTATTAAATGGCGGAGCAGGCTCAAGGGGCTGAATGGCCTACTCCTGTTCCTTGTTCGTATGTTCGTAATTTCCCAGAAAGACATGGCTCATTCTGTGGGGATTCACAAGTGCAGATTGTGGCCATCAGGTGTCAATCTCTCAGTGATGCAGGTGTAGATGAGACGCTGGGAGGGAAGATGAAACTCAAGGTTTCAGCATTTGGGTTAGAAGTTACCGAAGAATTCTGCAAATGTATTTCTGTGCCTGATGAAGTGTGTGTCATTTGCAAAGCGTGCACTAATTAGCTGTTCATACTCACCATACTTACTCTCACATAGTTTACTGGTATTTATTTTAATTGACACTCTCGTTACTCTGTCGTATCTTCATTTTTACATTTGCACCTGTTTGTAATATTTTACTGTAATTGTACTAGGCTATGCTTTATTTAAACTGTTATCAATCATACACATCAGGATCATAAGCTAAAGATGCGAAGTAAATGAAGGACATGGAGCTCCCTGATGGCTCAGTTAGTACATGCCCTTCCCATTGATAAGCTGAGATGTATAGAACCTTCTTTTCCTCTTTCGTTTGGTCTAATAACTGATTCTGACTCGGGTATAGAATGCAGCACAGAAACAGGCCACCTGGCCAAAATGGTCTATACCCGGTCTTTATGCTCCACATCAGTCTCTTCGATCACACCCTCCCGCTTATCACCTTAACAACATATCTTTCTATTCCTTTCTCTCTCATGAACCTCGCTCCCCCCTGATTAAATCCATGCTCTTTGCCTCAATCACTCTATGTGATAGCAAATCTAGAAGTTGCTGGTAGACATCATTTTACCATCAATGAGAACCAATAAGATAGTGCCAAATAAGAAAATCCAGGCGCCAACCTCATTATGTTATAGAATGTTTCCAAGTCCACACGTTAGCTGATGTTGACACTCTGTGCTGGCAACCTATGGTTGCCTAATGCACCAAAAACACCAAAAAAAAACCAATGACATGTATTTACGTACACCTTACCATAATTCTCAGAACACCCCAAAGTGTTCTACAGCTAATGAAATACTTCTGAATGCAGTCAGTGTTGTAATGGAGGAAATGGTAGCAGCTAACCTATGCACAGCAAGCTCCCACTAATGACAAGAAGACAAATGGTCAATCCCCTGCCCCCCGCCACCCACCAGGCGATGTTGGCTGAGAGTCAGGATACTGATCTCAGATTCCCTGGGAGCACACATGTCTTGGATCTCCGGTCCAAAACCCTGCTGGAAAGTGCATTGGTGCAAACATCAAATAAAGACACAATTTGGTTCAGCCGTAAAGCTCTATGATTGGGTAACTCGCAATCAACAACAAAAACTTGCATTTATATGGCACCTTGAAGATCCCTCATCCTTAGGGTTACAGATGAGGATAGACCACTTGGAAAAAGTATCAGAGAGTGGCTGGTGGCCATGGAACTGTATTTTCATTGAGTATGTTCAAGACAAGAACTGGATAGGTTTCTAGTTATTAAAGATATCAAGAGATGTGGGAGTAATATGGGAAAATGGGGTTGAGGTAGAAGATTAGCCATGATCGAGTTGAATGGTGGAGCAGGATTGTGGGGCTGAATAGCCTACTCCTAGTCCTATTGCCTACATTACTATGAAAGTCTGCAGGTAAGGAGAGGAAACCATTCTAATCTCTCTAGTTGCTCTCGATATTTCTGGAGTTAATAAACCAGGCCCCATTCCATTCCCTCCAGCACATCAGAGAGCACAGCATCAACCATTAGAAACTGAGCCAGAAGGGAGTTGCCTGGGTGACGCACACAGCATGAGTGGGAAGGAATAAGTGGTGATGAATCATGAGGTGAACAATGTGGAATATTGAAGATGTTAAGAGAAGACATCCCTCAGTTCAAGTTCTGGGTCCCAGATCTCAAGGACCCTGCTTTTGAAAGAAGGATGTTTATCAAACATCAACCAACATCTGTGCATGGCACAGGGGACATATCTGTGGACACTATCCACATCGACAGCAACCTGATGGATAGCTTTACAGTGGTGCACTCTACAATGGAGTGAGTAACTCCAAGAACATCTGCAATAAGGTCAGCCATGATGGAGGACCTAATGACAATCATCGCTTCCCTCTGTTGTTACAAATGGGTTTCAGCCGTGGCTCAGTGGATAGCGCTCTCATCTTTGAGTCAGAAGTGTGTAGGTTCAAGCCCACATGGGTGATTTGAGCATATAAAGTAGGCTGGCACTTCAGTGCATTGTTATGACAGTGCTTCACTGTTGGAGAAGCCTTGTTGTATTCAGGCTTGTTGCCTTGTTCCCTACCTTACAACAATGTCCACTTCCCAAAACTACTTCACTGGCTGTGAGATTCCCTCCATACATGCAAGCTTGTTTATCTGTCAGGCAGTCTTTGCATGAGGAAGTTCCTTCCATATAGTATCTTCGATCAAGGTGTATGATAGCCATATTAGAAGAATGAGGTTCTCAGACAATTATTACTTATGCTTTGGGTGTGGAACTTAATCCTTACGAAATGTGTGACCCCTTTCTGTATTCTCACAGCATTCTGTGATACCAAGCTCCTCATCTGGAACAAACCCATTCAGCAGTGTGGATCTGAGCTAAAATGGTCCTTGCACTACACGTATTGACATCTTTGATTGATGTTGGTTCCTAACTTCCCACCAAAAGAAGCTCCTGCTGTTAAGCTGTCTTTACTGGTGTTGGCCCGGTACTGATATCGCACTGCTAATGGGGGCCATCATTGCCACTGGTGGCACAAAGGACCACCTCACTTTCTTCCTTATGATGTCAGACACAGCAGAGCTTTGGAGACACAGTTATTTTCTGATAGTAAGTGTTCAGCACACTCAGCAACACTCAAGAAACTCAATACAATCCACGGCAAAGTAGATCAGCAGTCCATCACCACCTTAAGCATCCACTCCCTTCACCATGGTTGTAGTGTGTGCCATCAGCAGGACACATGGCAGTGACTCACGAAGGCTCCTTCAGCAGCAGCTCACAATCAAACCCTATCACCGAGAAGGACAAGGGCAGCACACGTATGGAAAGAGCATCACCAGCCCCAGAAATTACGCTCCAAATCACGCAACATCTGGATTTGGACATGTATCACCATTTCTTCATGTCATTGGGCCAACATTCTGGAACTCCTTCCCTGATTAGAACTCCACCACATGTACAGCAGTGGTTCAAGAAGGCGGCTCAGGACCAACTTCTCAAGGGCAACTAGGGGTGGGCAGTAAACAGCCGCATAAGGGGACAGCTGCACCCATATCCCCAGAATGATCACGCCACAGGGTGATGGTGGTGTCGTGGTAATGTCACTGGACTAGCATTCCAGAGGCCCAAGTCAATGCTCTGGGGACATGGGTTCAAATCCCACTATGGCAGTTGGTGGGGAATTTGAATTCAATTAATTGAATTGGAATCTGGAATTGATTAATTAATGAAATCTGGAATTGTAAAGCTAATCTCAGCAACGGTGACCACGAAGCTAACACTGATTGTCGCAAAAACCCATCTGTTTCACTAATGCCCTTTAGGGAAGGAAATCTGCCATCCTTACTTGGTCTGGCCTCCATGTGACCCCAGGCCCACAGCAATGTGGTTGACTCATAACTGCTCTCTGAAATGGCCCAGCAAGCCACTCAGTTCAAGGGAAATTACGGATGGACAACAAATGCTGGCCTTTCCAGCGATTCCCACATCCCATGGAAGAATAAAGAAAAATGTAAATGAGGGAAGAATCCCATGATGGGGGTACACCTTTGTTTCTTCTTGTACTGTTGGCACTGCTGCGATGTCCACAAGCAGTGTAAATGGGCGGAACTCTGTAACCTTAGCAGCGAAGGCAAACAGAACCACTTGGATTCTGCTAGGTATAAACCCACTGTTAATTAGCTCAAGAGGTTGTCAGTCCATCTATATTCCCTAATGTACTCATAAAAATCCTCCAGAATCACTGACACACTGAACAACAGTGTACCACATCTTACATTACATGAGTGACAGTGCTTTCCCCACATTTCTTTCTGCTGTGAAAGCACCATAAGTCAGAAGTGAATAATAAGGAACATCAATAACATGAGAGCTGCACTGCAAGGCTACTTGTGCAATACTGTATTTAAACCTCATCTCAACTACAGCTGTCAAATGAATACATTTCACTCGTACTGAGCACTGCTGAGTGACAAAATAAGAAAGACTTGGCTTTATTCATTGCTTTATTCTGTCTCTCAGAAACATTGCTAAGCATTTTCCATCGGGTGAATTCCTCCAACAATACCAGAGGCGTGCATTTAATGTAGCACTGGTATCAGGCAAGAACTGATACCAAGTTATAGAAAGAAACAGTAGAAGGATAGGTCTTAAGAAGCTTCTTATGATGGAGGAGAGTGTGATAGGGAGGCAGGGAGGTCAAGGGAAGGAATTCCAGAGCTTAGGCCCCAGGCTACAGAAGGTAGGACCACCAATGGTGGAGTGATTAAAATCAGCTCAAGAGGCCAAAATTGAAGCCCTTAAGATCTTGGAGGTCCGCATAAGGTTACAGAGCTAGAAAGGGACGAGGCCATAGAGAAAATGCAGTGACTGTGGCTGTGTAATCAAATGTGGTTGCCATTTGTGGACATCAGTGCTCCACAGGCGCGAGCAGTGCCTTGATTTTTGGGGGGTTTTAATTCGAGGGAGCATTTTTGGCCAGGACACTGGGATCGATTGCTGGTCTTTTTCCGTTCATGGCAAGAGACCTTTAAAATTCACCTGAACCAGCAGAACAGGCAGATAGGACCTCAGTTTATATAAGAAGTCAAGAAATAGGAGCAGGAGTAGACCATGTGGCCGGTCAAGCATGTTCCACCATTTAATATAATCATGACTGATCTTGGGCTTCAACTTCACTTTCCTGCCCCTTCCTCATATACCTCGAATCCCTGACAGGCTAAAAATCTGTCTATCCCAGCCTTAAATATATTCAATGGGGGCACATCCCACAACTCTCTGGGATAGAGAATTCCAAAGATTTACAAGCTTTTGAGTGAAAAAATGTCTCCTCGTCTCAGTTCTGAATGGTCAGCCCATTATCCAGAGACTGTGTCCCCTTATTCTAGATTTCCCAGCCAGCTGAAACAGCCTCTCAGTACCTACCCTGTCAAACCCCTTCAGAATCCTGAATGTTTCAATGAGATCACGTCTCATCCTTGTAACCCCTAGAGAATAAAAGCAAAAAACTGCGGATGCTGGAAATCCAAAACAAAAACAGAAACAGAAATACCTGGAAAAACTCAGCAGGTCTGGCAGCATCGGCGGAGGAGAGCACAGTTGACGTTTCGAGTCCTCATGACCCTTTATAACCCCTAGAGAATGTTGGCCAATTTACTTAGTCTTTCCCTGTAGGACAACCCTCTCAACCCAGGGGCCAATCTAGTGAACCTTCACTGTACTGCCTCCAGCGCAAATACAACCTCCTTTAAATATGGAGACCAAAATTGCACACAGCATTCCAGGTGTGGTCTCACCAAAACCCTGTAAAGTTGTAACCAAACTTCTTTATTCTTGTATTCCAATCCCCTTGCAATAAAGACCAACGTGCCATTTGCTTTCCTAATTTCTTGCTGTATCTACATGCTAACTTGCTGTGCTCCTTGTACGAGTACACCCAAATCTCTCTGAACTTCAACATTTACAAGTTTAACACCTTTTAAAAATATCCTGCTTTTCTATTCTTACGGCCAAAGTGAATAACTTTGTACTTCTCCACATTATACTCGACCTGCCACCTTGTTGACCCTCACTTAACCTGTCTATATCTCTTTGCAGCCTCTTTGTGTCCACCTCACAGCTTGCGTCCCCACCTAGCTTTGTATCATCAGCAAACATTACTCTCTGTCTGTTCATCTAAGTCATTAATATAGACTGTGAATAGCTGAGGCCCCAGCACTGATCCTTGCGGCACTCCACTTGTCACAGCTTACCAACTTGTAAATGCCCCATTTATCTCTACTCTCTGCTTCCCTCTAACCAATCCTCTATCCATGCTAATATGTCACCCCAAACTCCCATGAATATTAACCTTTTGTGTAGCATTTAATTGAATGCCTTTTGGAAATTCAAGTATACTACATCGACTGGCTCTCCTTTGTCTATCCTACTAGTTATATCCTTTCAAAACTCTAATAAATTTGTCAGACAAGATTTCTCTTTTGTAAAACCATATTGACTTGTTGTAATCATACTATGCTTTTCTAAGTACGTTGTTAAGACTTCCTCAATAATAGATTTCAGCACTGTCCCAATGACTGGTGCCAGTCTAACTGGCCTGTCATTCCCTGTTTTTCCCTTCCCCCTCTCTTGAATAGCAGTGTTATGTTTGTTAGCTTTCGATCTGCTGGGATTGTTCCAGAATCTAGGGATTTTTGGAAAATCATAGTTAGCACATCCACCATCTCTGCAGCTATCTCTTTTAGAAGCCTAGGATGTACACCATCTGATCCTTAACATCTCATCTGAATGACGGCAATACCGACAGTGCAAAATGCCCTCGGTGCATGCAGGAGTGTCAGAGTGGATTAAATGCTGAAGTCCCTGAGTTTGCACCTACAACCATTTGATTTAGAGCCAAATAGCATAGCTACATTTAAGAGGAGGCTAGGTAAGCACAAGATGGAGAAAGGAAAATGATATGTTGATGGGGTGAGGTTAAATAAAATGGGAGGAGGCTCATGTGGAGCATAAACACTGGCATAGATCAGTTGGGTTGAGTGGCCTTATTCTATTGCTGTATATACTATGAAATAGAAGTGAGAGTACTACAAATGGAGCCAACTCTACACAATAAGTCATAGATATCTCCTGCATGTGTGCTCTTATCTTTTAATTCACTATCTTTTTTGGAGACCATTAACTGACACCAGGGAAAAAAAAACAAAATTTGCTTTTCACCACAGATTAAATGTGCTTTTAGTCAGCTCAATATGGAGTGGTCTTCTGCCAGTCTTAAGAGTTTCTATGTTTTAAAATAGAATCTGGAGGCTTACATAGAATTGTACAGCACAGAAACAGGCCATTCAACACAATAGGTCCATGCCTGTTTCCTGCTTCATACCAGCCTCCTCCCACCTCATCTCACTCTACCAACCCATCAGTGGATTAACAGCAATCAGTTTTAAGTTGGAGAAAAGTCCTTGTGCAAATGACACCCCGCTTCCAATCTGACGGGCTGGCAACGCAAGGTGATTTCCAATGCTTTGCCCCTCAAGGTGCTTTTACTCTCGAAGAATGCAGGCAGACACAGATGTGAGATTCCCTCACCATCTGCTGAACTGCCAAAGCATACGGTGCCACAGCAGCATCCAACCAATGGCATTGTAGACCTAAACCACTGGCCCTCCAGGCAACCAATGGGATTATAGACCCAATTCACCTCACCCCGCAGCCAACCAATGGTATCATAGACTAAATCTACTTGACCTACAGGCAACCAGTGGTATTGTAGACCCAACCCACTGGAGCTGCAGGCATTGTAGAGCTATGTAAAGAAAGTTTTACCAGTTTGCAACCCGATCTAGGCACAACACTGCGGTTGCAGGAAATTTGAAATAAAAATTGAAAATACAGAAAAACAGTCAGGGCTTGTGGAGGCAGAAGCTGAGTTCACGTTTATTCACGTCCTATTCATCAAAATGGGAAAAAGTTGGACATTTGACAGTTTTTAAGCAAGTACAAGCGATATGGGGTTGTCAACTGTGATTAAATGTATTCCTGGAGGCTTCATTATCTGACTTTCCCCAGTGCTCCAGCCATGTTTTCTGCAGGATTGTACACAGCAGTGTCCTGGGGGTTGATCTTCAATTCGTGGAGACCCCAGGCCAATCCTGGAGCGCTGGCTATACCAAAGCGACATTGTTGTGAGCACAGCTGGTGTTAATTGCTACGCAAACCAAATCCCAGGGGGAAACTTGGCTTACATTCTGACAACGAGAAGACGATGTACTGACCTCAGCAGTAAGAGATCCAGTAACACCCTCAGGTTTTTAAAAATTAAAAGTGAAGATTTTATTAACAAGAAAGAAAAGAAAACTTAAGCACGCAAGATTACAGTTACACAATTACTTGGTCAAACCCACAAGTAAACACTTTCCAGGCAACATTCCCTTACAGATATTTAAATATGAAAAATTCAGTAATATCACAAAAGGCAGGCTGCTGCAGCTTCTTTAGAGATGTACCACATGACCTTTACCCTCTTCCTCTTTGTGATGGAATTCATTTCAGAATAAAACTGCTTGCTGCAGCGCAAGACTTCTCAACAGCTCAAACTGCTTCAGCCATCTGCAGCTTAACCACTATCCAGCTCAATAGCTAAAAGCAGCTATCCTCAGTAACTCTAATATACCTTCTTTCCTTTCATCTCGGCCCCATTGTTCTCACACACCTTTGAAACTCAAACCCTCCCATGTTTCCATCTTGTCTTGGCTTTTGCGTCAATAAATATATAATGTCCTCACTACTATTTACCTATGGACTCCTGCAAGATGCAAACATTTTCCTTGACACCTCTGACTCCCCTTTGATATTGAAACAACCTCTCAACTTATCTAAAAATGCAAATGTTAGATCTAACCTATTGTGCCTGAACTTAATACCTTTATCCTTTTCATGCTTCTAAACCCCCAGACAACCTGACTCCTATCAAACTCTTGCCCAGCTTAATTAAATTACACACACACACACACACAGAGACACCCAGCCTTCTTTACAGAATAATGCAACATTCCTCAAAATGTTTTCTGAAATAACATCCATTCTCATTACATCCAGAGAAGAAAATGTCAGTATTTTGGCCATTTGATCAGAGCTGCAAAGCTTCAGAATTCTTTCTAGAGGGCAAAGTGAGGGCAGCAGGAAGAGGGACCAATCTAAGCGCAGTTGGATGATGGTTGCAGGTGAGCCACAGTCGATGTGTGAGGATGGTGGAAGACAGACAAGTGTGACAGACCATGACAGCAGATCACCTGGTGGCAGTAACTACAAGCAGGACAGCTGGGCAGGAAGCAAGTTTTTTTTAAAAATTCATTCACGGGATGTGGGCTTCGCTGGCTGGGCCAGCATTTATTGCCCATCCCTAGTTGCCCTTGAGAAGGTGGTGGTGAGCTGCCTTCTTGAACTGCTGCAGTCCCTGTGGTGTAGGTACACCCACAGTGCTGTTAGGAAGGGAGTTCCAGGATTTTGACCCAGCGACAGTGAAGGAACAGTGGTATATTTCCAAGTCAGGATAATGAGTGACTTGGAGAGGAACTTCCAGGTGGCGGTGTTCCCATCTATCTGCTTCCCTTGTCCTTCTAGATGGTAGTGGTCATGGCTTTGGAAGGTGCTGTCGAAGGAGCCTTGGTGAATTCCTGCAGTACATCTTGTAGATGGTACACACTGCTGCTACTGTGCGTCCTTGGTGGAGAAACTGAATGTTTGTGGTTGTGGTGCCAATCAAGTGGGCTGCTTTGTCCTGGATGGTGTCAAGTTTCTTGAGTGTTGTGGGAGCTGCAATTATCCAGGCAATTGGGGAGTATTGCATCACACTTCTGACTTGTGCCTTGTAGATGGTGGACAGGTTCTGGAGAGTCAGGAAGTGAGTCACTCATCAGGATTCCTAGCCTTGGACCTGCTCTTGCAGCCACAGTATTTATATGGCTAGTCCAGTTCAGCTTCTGGTCAGTGGTAACTCCCAGGATGTTGATAGTGGGGGATTCAGTGATGGTAATGCCATTGAATGTCATGGGGCGATGGTTGGATTCTCTCTTGTTGGAGATGGTCATTGCCTGACACTTGTGTGGCGCAAATGTTACTTGTCAGTTGTCAGCCCAAGCCTGGATATTGTCCAGGTCTTGCTGCATTTTGACATGGATTGCTTCAGTATCTGAGGAATCACAAATGGTGCTGAACATTGTGCAATCATCAGCGAACATCCCCACTTCTGAACTTACGATGGAAGAAAGGTCATTGATGAAGCAGCTGAAGATGGTTGGGCCGAGGACTCTACCCTGAGGAAGTCCTGCAGTGATGTCCTGGAGCTGAGATGATTGACCTCCAACAGCCACAACCACCTTCCTTTGTGCTGGGTATGACTCCAACCAGTGGAGAGTTTTCACCCCGATTCCCATTGACTCCAGCTTTGCTAGGGCTCCTTGATGCCACACTCAGTAAAATGCGGCCTTGATGCCAAGGGCCGTCACTCTCACCTCACCTCAGGAGTTCAGCTCTTTTGCCCATGTTTGAATCGAGTATTGAGGTCATGAGCTGAGTGGCCCTGGCGGAACCCAAACTGGGTGTCAGTGAGCAGGTTATTACTAAGTAAGTGCTGCTTGATAGCACTGTTGATGACCCCTTCCATTTCTTTACTGATGATGGAGAGTAGACTGATGGGGCGGTAATTGGCCGGGTTGGATTTGTCCTTTTTGTGTACGGGACATACGTGATCAATTTTCCACATAGCCGGGTAGATGCCAGTGTTGTAGCTGTACTGGTACAGCTTGGCTAGAAGCGCAGCAAGTTCTGGAGCACAAGTCTTCAGTAGTATTACCAGAATATTGTCAGGGCCCATAGCCTTAGCACTTTCCAGTGCCTTCAGCCATTTCTTCATATCACGTGGAGTGAATCGAATTGGCTGAAGACTGGCATCTGTGATGCTGGGGACACACGGAGGAGCCCGAGATATATCATTCATTCGGCACTTCTGGCTGAAGACTGTTGCTTCAGCCTTATTCTTTTGCACTGAGAATGGGGATATTTGTAGAGCCTCCTCCGCCAGTGAGTTGTTTAACTGTCCACCACCATTCACGACTGGATGTGGCAGGACTGCAGAGCTTAGATATGACCCGTTGGTTGTGGGATCGCTTAGCTCTGTCTATCACTTGCTGCTTATGCTGTTTGGCATGCAAATAGTCCTGTGTTATAGCTTCACCAGGTTGACACCTCATTTTTAGGTATGCCTGGTGCTGTTCCTGGCATGTCCTCCTGCACTCTTCATTGAACCAGGGTTGATTCCCTGGCATGGTGGCAATTGTAGAGTGGGGGATATGCCGGGCCACGAGTACAATTCTGCTGCTGCTAATGTCCCACAGTGCCTCATGGATGCACAGTCTTGAGTCGCTAGATCTGTTCGAAATCTATCCCACTTAGCACAGTGGTAATGCCACACAACACGATGAAGGGTATCCTCAATGTGAAGGCAGGACTTCGTCTCCACAACGACTGTGCGGTGGTCACTCCTACCGACTCTGTACAGAGCCAGGGAAAAGTTGTGGGGGTTGGGGGGGTGAGAGGGAAAGGAAAGATGGAAGTGGAAGATTTGTCATGGATACCACCTTATCACAGACCTTCCCCTTTGTTTTTTCTTCCTTTCCCTCCCCATCCCCACCAATACCACTTTCCCCTCCTCTAAAATTCCATAATCTCTAACACTTTCCAGTTCTAATGCAAGGTCAATGACCTGAAACATGAACTCAGATCCTCTCTCTGCGCAGATACTGGCTAATCTGCTGAGTGTTATTTTCTGGCATGCCATCCCTGGACAAGCGTTGGCTGCCTGTGAAGCACAGACTTGAGTGGTTTTACCAAGACGATGCCTCACAGGGTCACCACAGTGGAGAGTTGGGGTGTACAAGACGACTTCACTCACTGTCCTCGGGAAGACCCACGCACCAAACCCCTTGAGTTTTGCAGGCCACCGACCTTAAAATATCTGATAGTTTTATTTTGACATGGCTCCGGGAATGCAGCTGCCAGTGGCTGACCACCATTGTCAAAGCAGCTTTCACTTAATCTACTTGGATTTACAGATTTTACACATTTTATAGGCAGGCTGCTGTTTCACTACAGGCGGCTCCTCTAATGTTGTGCCTTGGTCTGCCACTAGAAGGTGCTTGAGGCCTACACAGGGAGGTTTCCCCTCAAGTTCTCCTTTCCCCCTGTTGGTGAGCACATGTCATTCCCTGAGATGTGCTGAGGGCAGGAACTAGGTGAGAAAACAAGTCGATTCAGTAGCAGAGCCATTGCCACAGTGGGAAGCTGCCTTGCTCTCACTCTTGAGCTGCACAAGCCATTAAATAACATTGAATTGCACAGCACAGAAACAGGCCCTTTGACCCAAAAAGTCTATGTCATTTTTTTTTATGCACCACGCGCCCTTCCTCCCATTTTATTGTACCTATCATCACACCCAAGGAGATAGAGCATGTAAAGCTCCGATGGGCTGGGATGAAGTCTGAAGCAAAATTAAATATTTGAAAGGTAGAAAATGTGCAGGGCTATGGGGAAAGAGCAGGGGAATGAGGCTCATCGGATAGCTCTTTCAAAGAGATGGCACAGGCACAATGGGCCGAATAGCCTTCCTCTGTGTTGTATCCTAAGAACATAAGAAGGAGCAGGAGTAGACCGCACGGCCCATTGAGTCTGCTCCGCCATTCAATGCAATCAAGACTGATTTTGGGCTTCAACTCCATTTTCCCACTCACTCCCCATGTCCCTTAATTCACAGAGAGACCAGAAATCTGTCTATCCTGGCCTTAAATGTATTCAAAGATGGAGCATCCACAACCCTCGTATCATTCTATGATATCCTCCTATTCTTTTCTGGCTCGTGTACTTACCTAGTTTCCACAGTTCAACAATTTAAAAATTAGGGGTCTTCCATTTAACACTGAGGTGAGGAGAGTTTTCTCCTCCCAGAGGGTCGTTAGTCTGTGGAATTCTCTTCTCCAGAGAGCAGCGGAGGCTGGGTCATTGAACATATTCTTGGCTGAGTTAGACAGGTTTTTGATCAACAAGTGAGCCCGGGGTTACGAGGGAGGGCAGGCAGGAAAGTGGCGTTGAGGCCATAATCAGATCAAATGGCCTTCTCCTGCTCTTAACTCTTGTGTTCCTCCCCTTAAATGCATCTATCCTTTTCATTTTAAAATCCTCCCTTGATAGCAAGTTCCACACATTCCAACCACTCTCTGGGTAAAGGAGTTTCTCCTGAGTTTATAGTCACTAATAAATCGAACAATCTTATTTATATGACACCCCACAAGTGGAAATATCTTCTCTATGTCTACCCCATTGAACCCTTTCATAATTTGAAAGACCTCTATGATGCCACCTCTCAGTCTTCACATTTCTAGAGAGGACAACGGTGGTCTTTACTTGGGCTTTGAATTCTGAATGTCAGTGAAAGCCATTCGGAAGCAGAATGTGAAAGTAGAGCACGGAGACATCTACTCCTGTACATACGTAGTGGATGTAGAATAAAACAACAACTTCCTTTTATGTGGTACCATTATCATTGTAAAGGGAGAAGAAGATGGTGGCGTAGTGGTAATGTCACTGGACTAGTAATCCAGAGGCCCTGACTAATGCTGTGAGGACATGGGTTCAAATTTAAATTCAATTGATAAAACCTGGAATATAAAGCTAGTCTCAGTAATGGTGACCATGACATTGATTGTTGTAAAAACCCATCTGGTTCACTAATGTCCCATAGGAAATAAAATCTGCCACCCTTGCCCGGTCTGACCTACATGTAATTCCAGTAATGTGGTTGACTCTTAACTGCCCTCTGAAGTGGCCTATAGCAAGCCACTCAGTTTAAGGGCAATGAGGGATGGGACTCTCATTTGAAAGTATCCAGTGAATATTACGTGTATCATCATTACATTGAAACACCTCAGAGTGCAACATGATCTATGTAGACAAGTTAAATACCATTGCACTTTCTGGAATGACCATTTTGAAACATTTTCAATCTTCCTTTGATTGTATTGAAGCACCTCAGAGCGCAACATGATCCAGGTAGAAAACTTGAATATCATTGCACTCTCTGATGGCCATTTAAAAAATTTTTGTAATGCCCTTTCAGGATAAAGTATATTTTTTCAAAAAAAAAATTAGGGATGGGCAACAAATGCTGGCCATACCAGCGACGCCCACATCCCATGAAAGAATAAAGAAAAATAAATTGTAAAACATCACAAGGTGCTTCACAGGAGTGTATCACAAAAAATTGACAGCTAGCCAGATAGCGAGACTTCAGGGCAGATGATAAAAAGCTTGGTCAAAGAGCTGAGTTTTAAGGAGTGTCTCAAAGGAGGAGATGTTCAGGGAGAGAATTCCAGAGTTTAGTGCATTGACAGCTGAAGGCACATGCAGCCACCAGCGATGGAGCAAAGGTGCAAAAGGCTAGAGTTGGAGGAGTGTAGATATCCAGGAGGGCTTAGGGCTGGAGGAGGTTACAGAGACAGGGATCTGTAATAAATCTCTGTGCAACATCTCAATCTTTCTTAAGTAGTCCTCCACTGTAAATTCTAAGCATGAAGGCAGGGCTGGGAGGAGGAAGAGAAGGAGAGAACATCAAAGAAGCATCTTAGGATGAAACGCTCCAGCTGTTTGAGCCATTTGGCAACGTGTTTAGAAGTCAGGGTGGCAGTGCGGCGGACTTGAGTACACAGGCCTGGCTTCAAAAGTAAACAAAGTTTAACAAGGCACTAGCCTGCTGCTGTGGTTATCAGCAGGTATAGTCACACAGCAGCAATTCTCCAACCCCCGACCACAGTCACAGGAGACATAGGCAATCGCTTTCTGCCGGGAAGCGGTGACAAATGCCAGTGAAAAGCAGACAAATGATGTGTCCTGGGCAATGCCTGTAAATCACTCTTGACTTGCAGCATTGTGGGGAAAGCTCGTAATTCTCCAGCCCTGTCAAGTGAGAAGGTGCATTAGCTGAGATTAACGGACCCCAGGCAAGCAAACAGGCTGGGTAAGGAGCAGCGAGATGTCGGAGCCACAGGCGACTGCAACCCTCTGCTGTTTATTAACCGGGGAGCGTGGAGGGGGCAGCTAGAGCAGCGGCGAGAAACCAAACAAGGAGAGGAGACGAATTGTGCAGGACTGAAATCTTTTAAAAGGGAACATCTATGATCTGCAGTGACAGATTGAAATTTAAGAGACTATCTATGGAGGGTTTGAGGCTGTGACAAGATAAATTGGGGTTACAGCTTTAAACATATTCCATATGGCTGCCAGGTCATTTTAAGCCACTGAAACTAATTAATTTTCCTTAGCAAGGACAGCTCCTGAGCATGTCTCACGCTGCAAGCACTCAGTTGTGGATTGATGCGGGGCAATTAAATGTGTTCCAGATTCTCCAGCAGGTTTTACTTTGGAGCTCACTCCTTGATGAAGCCAGTGCCTTTGGAAACACAGCATCTTAAAGAGGCTTGTGGTGGTGGTGGGGAAGGATTTTCAGTCCCTACATAAGTCACAGCAGCCGCTTACTGAAAGAACTGAGCTAGGAAGCTGCGTATGTAGCCTGCCAGAAAACTCTGTGCTGCTGATCATCCTCAGTTTACCGTTTCATTTATATATTAAAAAAAAAATAACAGACTACAACAACAACTTGGATTTGTATAGCCCCTTCATCTTGTTAAAAAAAACACCCCAAGGCGCGTCACAGCAGGGTTATCAAACAAAAATTGACACCGCATAAGGTGATATTGGGACAGCTGAGTGTGGACAAGCTTGGTCAAGAGGTAGGTTTCAAGGAGTGCCATAAGGGAGGGGAGGGAGGTTGAGAGGCAGTGTCAAATTCTGTATGAGAGTTGCTTCTGTGAAGCTCGACACCATCCAGGACAAAGTAGCCCATTTACCACCTTAAACATCCAGTCCCTCCACCACCGATGCACAGTGGCAGTCGTGTGTACCATCTACAAGATGCACTGCAGCAACTCACCAAGACTCCTTTGACAGCACCTTCCAAACAAGCGACCTCTACCACATGGAAGGACAAGGGCAGCAGGTGCATGGGAACACCACCACCTGCAAGCTCCCCGCCAAGGCACACACCATCCTGACTTGGAAATATATCGCCGTTCCTTCACTGTCACTGGGTCAAAATCCTGGAACTCCTTCCCTAACAGCACTGTGGGTGTACCTACGCCACCTTGACTGCAGCGGTTCAAGGCAGCAGCTCACCACCACCTTCTCAAGGGCAATTAGGAATGGGCAAAAAATGCTGGCCTTGTCAGCGATGCCCACATCCCATGAATGAATACATTTTTTAAAAGCACCTTGCGGCATTTTACTCTGTTATAGGCACTATATACAGTAGAATTTCTGTTCCCCAGGGCTCTACCAACCAGAATTCTCTATTAACCGGAATTCTGGGATCAGGCCTGTTTTTTGATTGGAGATGTCAAACTCACTGGTAATAGTTATCAACGGTCTGTCCTCACTCCGGTCTCAGCCTCCACTGCTCCGCAGCACCATCTCCCATTGACGCTGCTTACTCAACTTGCGCACTCCCGCCCACACCTCTCATTAAGCCTCAGTACCCGCATGGTCATCCTGGTGCTTTCTCATTGGACAAAAGCGCGGACCTGACCTTACATCTCTGTTAACCGGCATGTTTGATTAACCGACGCCTCCCACTCCCGGAACAGGCCAGAAAACAGAGATTTTCCTGTCAGTTGAAAGACTTGCTGTCGCTTGAACATGAGATAATCCTGTGTGAAGCTTTTTTTTATATTAAAAACGCCATATCAATACAAGATATTATCAGTCACTTCAGTGTATGTTGGGCCAGTATTATAGTGAAGCCAATGGTTGAGCTGATATATTTTGTTGCCTGTATAACAACAATGATTGCACTTTTTAAAACAATCATCCCTTGGGCTTGGGAGATAATAAAGTGTCAGATAAATGCAAGACTTTTTTTCAGTTATTTTTCACACAAGTACTCATTGTGTGACTTCATTTCCAGCACATTTTTCTCCTTGCTTATCTCTATTTGACACTCTGCCTGCAGGTCTCTTTGCTATCTTCCCTCAATTTCCATTTCCTCTCCTGACTATTTTGTGCGCCTGCAACAGTTCTGCATTACTCTTCCAAACAGTTTCAGGTCCTGTTCCCTCTTGAAACTTGTGTTTATTCGCCAGCAGCAGGGAAAGACTTTCTTGTTCTTTATGACTCATCGATCGATCAATATTGAAGATGTGTAGATGTCAGTTCACACTCTTTGCTGAGAACCTCACATTGTGTCAACGCGCACAAGGATTCAAAAGTGGATGATGACTCACAATCTCAGCAGATAACCACACGAGTGGTTTGAGGCTGAGGGGGTCAGTTGAATATTTCACAACCCGAGATTGATGGATTTTTGTTCAGCAAGGGGTATATGGGTTTGGGAGCTAAGGTAGATAAATAGTGTAGATGGACAGATCTGCCATGATCCAGTTGAATGGAGGAACAGGCTTGAGGGGCTGAATGGCCTACTCCTGTTCCTGTGGCACCCACCATTCTACATTACTCCTGGTGACACAGGTAGGCCTTTGGTCACCACTTGGTGTCTGACATCCCCTTGACCGATAAGACAGGGGCAATAACCTACTTCTGCTGTTGCCAATCTGTGACTGGCTACTCGGAGTCTGAGTGATTAATCCAGGGCGACTTCCTCTCTCTGTGGGCAAGGGACCACCACTGCATGGTTTGACTGAGATTGATAATTCAGCATTCTATGGATGGGGAGGCCTATTGCCTTTGTAGTCCACTCTGCTGCGTCGTCACCTGCTGTGCCACCACACCACACCTTTAAGTGATTGAGTTTGCTGCTTTTTTTGGCAACCTTCCTGCAAGTATAGTAACTTGAGGGAAGCCAAACAGCTTTTCTTTTCATCTTACACTCACCCTGTAGGTTTGAAAGTGCGGGAGCAACAGGTGGAATGATGCTCATGGATAAGTATGTTGAGATGAGGTGAGTTAGTCATGCTTG
The DNA here is from genome assembly GCF_964194155.1 of Cetorhinus maximus. Taxonomy (NCBI): domain Eukaryota; kingdom Metazoa; phylum Chordata; class Chondrichthyes; order Lamniformes; family Cetorhinidae; genus Cetorhinus; species Cetorhinus maximus. Next base: position 142,302,142 of record NC_135884.1, on the reverse strand, counting down.
GTGTAACCAAATAACGTAGGCCAGATACAAGTGAAATAATGGATGGTGCACCAGATCATGTGTTTTCATGTGTTTTCATGTGGGCAGTGTTGGCAAGGCCACTTTTATTACCCCTCCCTAGCTGCCCTGATTGTGCATTGTGGCAGCCTATTTATACAACTGAGTGGCTTGTTAGGCCATTTCAGGTGGCATTAAGGGTCAATCCTCACCTGGTCTGGCCTACATGTGACTCCAGACCCACAGCAATGTGGTTGACTCTGAAATGCACTCTGAAATGGCCTAGCAAGCCACTCAATTGTATCAAACTGCTACAAAAAAAGGAATGAAACCAGGCAGACCACCCGGCATTGACCGAGGCACCGAAACTGACAACTGCAAATTCAGCTCTGTCGACCCTACAAAGTCCTCCTTACTAACATTTTGGGGCTTGTGCCAAAATTGGGAGAGCTGTCCCACAGACTAGTCAAGCAACAGCCTGACATAGTCATCCTCACGGAATCATACATTACAAATAACGTCCCAGGCACCACCATCACCATCCCAGGGTATGTCCTGTCCCATCAGCAGGACAGACCCAGCAGAGGTGGTGGCACAATGGTATACAGTTGGGAGGGAGTTGTCCTGGGCATCCTCAACATCGACTCCAGACCCCATGAAGTCTCATGGCATCAGGTCAAACATGGGCAAGGAAGCTTACTGCTGATTACCACATACAGCCTTCCCTCAGATGATGAACCAGTGCTCCTCCATGTTGAACACCACTTGGAGGAAGCACCGAGGGTTCCAAGGGCACAGAATGTACTCTGGGAGTACATCAATGTACATCACCAAGAGTGGCTCGGTAGCACCACTACTAACCAAGCTGGCGGAGTCCTAAAGGATGTAGCCGCTAGACTGGGTGTGCGGCAGGTGATGAGATAACCAACAAGAGGGAAAAATATACTTGACCTCATCCTCACCAACCTGCCTAACGCAGATGCATCTGTCCACGACAGTATCGGTAGGAGTGACCACCGCACAGTCATTGTGGAGACGAAGTCCCGCCTTCACATTGAGGATGCCCTTCATCGTGTTGTGTGGCACTATCACCGTGCTAAATGGGATAGATTTTGAACAGATCTAGCAACTGAAGACTGGGCATCCATGAGGCGCTGTGGACCATCAGCAGCAGCAGAATTGTACTCGAACACAACCTGTAACCTCATGGCCTGGCATATCCCCCACTCTACCATTACCATCAAGCTAGGGGCTCATACCTGGTTCAATGAAGAGTGCAGGAGGGCATGCCAGAAGCAGTACCAGGCATACCAAAAAATGAGGTGTCAACCTGGTGAAGCTATAACACAGGACTACTTGTGTGCTAAACAGCATAAGCAGCAAGTGATAGACAGACCTAAATGATCCCACAACCAACAGATCAGATCTAAGCTCTGCAGTCATTCCACATCCAGTCATGAATGGTGGTGGACAATTAAACAACTCACTGGAGGAGGAGGCTCTACAAATATCCCCATCCTCAATGATGGGAGAGCCCAACACATAGTGCAGAAAATGAGGCTGAAGCACTTGCTACAATCTTCAGCCAGAAGTGCTGAGTGGATGATCCATCTCAGCCTCCTCAGGAGGTTCCCAACATCACAGATGCCAGTCTTCAGCCAATTCCAATCACTCCATGTGATATCAAAAAACGCCTGAAAGCACTGGATAGTGCAAAGCCCACTTGATTGGCACTCCTTTCACAAACATTCACTCCCTCTACCACCGACGCACAGTGGCAGCAGTGTGTACCATATCAAGAGCTACTGCAGGAATTCAACAAGGCTCCTTGGACAGCAACTTTCAAACCCGCAACCACTACCATCTAGAAGGACAAGGGAGCAGATAGATGGGAACACCCCCAACTGGAAGTTCCCGTCCATGTCACTCACTATCCTGACTTAGAATTATGTCGCTGTTCCTTCACTTTCACTGGTTCAAAATCCTGGAACTCCGTCCCTAACAGCCCAGCCAGTGAAGCCCACATCCTGTGAATGAATTTTTAAAATCACATAACGTGGATTAGAATCGCATGGAGGACAGATCAGGTGGAGGTGGCAACTGCCCTGAGGTCCACTAGTCACCCAGTTGAGTTTGATTTTTTACCATCCCTTCCCCTGCCTCCAGTCCTAGCCCACAAACGAACTGACTGAATCCAGTTTCACAACTTGCCTTCAGGGTTACCTGCCCTGTACCATAACTACAATAGTGCCATACTTTGGGAGGAGAGTAAATTCGAGGGAAGCCATGCCTTTTATTGGTGCCAGGAAACCTTTTGCAAAGCTGACTGGCACTTTTCACAGCTCCACAAAATTAGTTTAATTGTGAAGTTAAAAACTCCCAAGCACATGATTGGCAAACTAGGAATTTGGTCCCCCGCTAAATACAGAAAAGGTCTGATACTTGCCCACCGTCTGTGGGAATGTGAAATATTTGGCTCCACGTTGTGTTAACTGATAGGAGTGGCATTGGTTATCAGAGGTAAAATGTTTCTGTTATGGGGGTTAAGCAATGGTGTTATTTGCACTAACACCACTAAAGCCCTGAGGAGAAAGCCTCTCCTCCGCTCCTGTCCAATCCAGTTCTCCCTCATCTATATAGACAGCTGGGCTGAGAGATAGATGCACAGTGAGAGTTCTCATCTTCAGTTGAGGCCATATGATAACACCAGTGTTTCATTCCAACCAGGACTGTTTTCAGTTGGAGAGGGAAGCAGGAACTCTGCAATAACCAATGAAAATGTAATTGCTGCTTTCACACGTAAAACTGGATTGTGGTAACTTGCTGAAAGCCAGGGGACTTGTTTATCTTTTTCTTTGCTGAAGAACAAATGGTTCAGTCACATTGTTCCAATACTGCAGTGGGCAGTTTGGGCCTCTCCCCAAATTGAGATACAGTACTATATTACTGACTGGGGGGGGACTTCAACTTTATTTCCTGCAGACATCCATGTCCCGCCAATCTCAACTGAGCCATGAAGCACCAGCTTGAAAGAGAGGACCCAGGATGACCTGTGCACAGACTACCCCCACCCAAATCACTCTGCTCCGACCCAGTCACTAATGGCGGCCAAACTCAGAGCTGTGTGCTAACTCCAACATCATGGGATGGAGGGGGAGGGAGGTGGTGGGGAATGAGAAAGGATTGTTTAAAAATTGAGGATTTGAGAAAAGAAATTCAAACAATACAAAACTGAGCCAAAAACCACCTGTCAGCTACTGACTGGGAGGCACAGAAACAAATCCTGGAGCAGGGCGAAATTCTTTCAACAAAATGTTTGCTTTACTCCCTGATTCAACACCCTGCTAGCAAAGCCCTCAGCAGTCTCACCTTTCAAAGCCCATGATTTTGCTAATGGTTCATTTATTACATTCTCCTATTTTACATTAAAGGAGGAATTTCAGACTTTGAGCTGATGGAGTTACATAATGAAGGCCATTCAGCCCATCCTGTCCATGGTGGAAATGGTTGTGGGGAGCGACAAAATCAAAGGCTTTTCATTACTGACACAGTCCCTGCAGTTTCCTGTCAGCTGCTGTGTACCGACACGCTGAAGGCTCAATCAGTCACAGGCTTGTGGAAGCAACAATGGTGACAATTTGACAGCAAAATTGGCCGCCCTCTTGGAGGCCCTCCACTTGTCGTCTGTCATTGCTTCTTGTGGCCCTGCAGGAACGAAGGCCCATTGAGGATGATCAGCCTGTCTTTCTTTGCCAACGCCCACCAACAAACAGCATGGTTGCACCCATTTTGCAACGTCTGTTGGAGAACTGCCTTCACCAGGTGCCGGGGGCAGCAGAAATGCAAAGCTGTGCCAGCTGCTGGTAAGGATGCCTGCAGCTACCATGCAGTGTCGGTGTCCTGACCAATATTTATCCATAATCAACATCAATGAAACAGATTATTAATGTGATCTTGCTGTGTGCAAATTGGCTGCAGTGTTTCCGACATTATAAGAGTGACTACACTTCAAAAGTACTTCATTGGCCGTAAAGTGCTGTGGGATGTCCTTGACCTGCCAGCCTGTCAACATTACAGAACTTACAGGGAACTGAACCCAAAGTCCTGGAGGCAGTATGTTGTTGTTTTTCTCCAGTTGCAGTTTACTATTAGAGGAGATGAAGTTTTGGATTTATCAATCAAAGCTACAATTGCTGCGTGTGATATCAACCTTCACAATGACTGATTGGCAAGTGGGGAAACCAGGAGACTGCTTGAAGATTTGAGATGACACCCTCTGCTCTCTTTATTACCTCAGGCCATCAGTCTCAGCTACAGAACGGTCCAGCGAATATGACTGGAAAAAAACTGTGAAAGGCTTTGGAAAATTTCAATTACAGTTAAGATTCATCTTGAGGAGGCTGTCAGCTGCAGCTCAATTGATAACCCCCTTGCCTCTTGAGTTTAAAGGTTGTGGGTTCAAGTCTCGCTCCAGAGACTTGAGTAGAAAATCATGACTGACACTCCAATGCATTGTTGAGGTGCCGTCTTTCAGATGAACCATTAAATTGAGGCCCGTCTGCCCTCTCATTTTGATGGATAAGATCCCATGGTACTATTTTAAAGAAGAATACTTCTCTCCAGTGTCCTGGCCAGTACTTAACCTGCAACCAGCATCACACGCAAAGTAAAAACAGATTATATGGGCCTTATTGCATTGCTTTTTGTGGGAGTTTGTTGGGCACAAATTGGTTGCTGCGTTTCCTGCCTCATAATGGTGACTAAATTTTCAAAATGTGCTTCATTGACTGTGGAGGCCTGTCCTGTGGATGTGGAAAATGATATAAAGTACAAGTCTTTTTATGCAGCAGCAAGGAGTCTAGTTGGCTTTCAAGAGAATGTTTTCACTTTGTACTTAGGTGCTTGTGAAGATGGGTACAAACCACATTGAATAATAGATGGGAGTTCTGTCCTGCCTGAACTCTCCCTATGTTCCAGGGGCTGGAGACCTGAAGTGTAGGAATGGCCTCAAACACTTAAAAAGACCATCATTTATATAAGCCCCTTGTCACAAACTCAAAGCATTTAACAGCCAATGAAGCACTGTTGAAGTGTAGTCACTGTTGTGAGGTAGGAAACACTGCAGCCAATTTGTGCACAGCAAGCTCCCACAAGCAGCAATGTGATAAGGACCAGGCAATTGTTTTTTACTGATGTCGGTTGAGGGATAAATGTTGGTTAGGACGCTGAGGATAAATCCCCTGCTTTTCTTTAAATAGTGCTGTGGGATCTTTTACATCCATCTCAGTGGGCACACAAGGCCTTGAGTTAACTTCTCACGTGAAAGATGGCACCACCGACAGCGGAGCACTCCCTCAGTGGTGCACTTGAGTTTCAGCCTGGATTTTGTTCTGGAGTGGAACTTGAACTTCTGATATAAAGGTGTAGATTTAGGGGAGAAGTGTTCTGTGTACTATTTTGCAACATTCAGCCCTGCAAGTTCCCCTGTTCAATGGGTGAATTCCTCCTTTGCTGGGGAGTGAATGGGCTGTGGCAATAGCTGATTGAAAGGATTCAGCTAATTATATTGAACCTGCAAAACTTCAGTCCTTTTTTAATTACTTTATTCTATTATTTTTTGCTGGCACTTAGCTACTTGTGAGACTTTATGTCTGTTGTTCAATTATTTTATACCCTGTGCACCGCCACTCCCGCTTAGACTCCATCAGGAGTACTGTGCTCAATTTAATGCACTGTACCTCAGGAAGGATATAGTGGTTTGGAGGATAGATTCATCGGAATGATACTGGGGCTAAAAGAGTTAACTTATCAGGACATGTTGTCTTGACTAGGTTTATATTTCCTTGGGTATAGAGTGATCTTATTGAGGCGCTTAAGATGGTTAAAGATTTTGATAGGGAGAAACTATATCCTCTGATAGGGCAAGTCCAGAACAAAGGAACATAACCTTAAAATTGGGGCTAGGCTGTTCAGAGGTGATGCCAGAAAGCACTTCTCAATACAAAGTGTAGTGGAAATCGAACTTTCTATGTCAACAAAAGCTGTTTAGGCTGAGGGTCAATTGAAAATGTCATAACTGAGATCAATGATTTTTGTTATGTAGGAATATTAAAGGTTACTGAATGAAGGTGGATGAATGGAGTTAAGCAACAGATGAGCCATGAACTAACTGAATGGCAGAATAGGTTTGAGGGACTGAATGGCCTTCTCCCATCCCTGTGTCCCTAGTGGTTTTCCGAGTGGAAACCCCCTGTATCCGGATTCTGTGGAAGAAGAGGGAGAGGACTGTGTGGATTCAGGCTGTATGAGAGGACTCACCCACTGTGGCCCTCAAACCAGCACCAACAGAAACAAAAGGACCAGAGCTCTCTTTAGCAAGCAGAGATGAACCATAAAATTGGCCACCCTCTTGGAGGCCCTCCACTCATCGTCTGTCATTGCTTCTTGTGGCCCTGCAGGAACAAAGGCCCACTGAGGATAATCAACCTGTCTTTCTTTGCCAACGCCCATGTCACGAATAGATATTAATATCTATAACATTATTGGAAATTATTTTTTAAAATAGAGTTCTAGTGGGGTCTGTGTCTATGTGTGTGTCTTAATTGGATTAAAGCCAGCTAGTCTGGGTGCTTTGATGTATCGTAGTTTTGAGATGTTAATTAGGAGGGTAGATGGTAAAGTAAATTTGTATTTGTTAAAAGAAACCATTCAAGACAGACACTTCCCCTTTAATTGGCCCTTCCCTTTAAAATTTCGCTTGCATGCACGTCTTCATTCCCAGCATTAGCATGCCCCCTGTCTCAATCTGCACCTGAAGCTATGCTACCACTACCTGGAAGTTCCCTTTCAAGCCACAAACCATCCTGACTTGGAAACATATCGCCGTTTCTTCACTGTCACTGGGTCAAAAATCCTGAAACTCCTTCCCTAACAGCACTGTGGGTGTACCTACACCACGTGGACTGCAGTGGTTCAAGAAGGCAGCTCACCACCACCTTCTCAAGGGCAATTAGGGATGGGCCTAGCCAGCGACATGCCTACATCCCATGAATTAATAAAATAAACCAAGATAACTTCAAAAGCCATCATCAGCCAGTCCAGGCTGCAAAGTTGTGCTTTTCACATTGGATTGTTCTCGTGCTGCCTCTGTAGCACTGTAACTGTCAGGAGAGGAAGAGACTGTGATGTCAGTGTTATATGGTTTAGCCTGTGAACGAAATCAAAGTTCCATTTTCTATCTGTGTTTTTTTAAACTCCACGTTACCACCATAAACATTGATAGAAAACACAGCTGAGCTGTAAATTGCTAGGTTCGCATTATCAAAACCACTGCATGCCTGCCACTTGCCCTGGTCTGTCTGGTGAGAACCTCTCACTCCACAAGTATGCATTGGGTGGCTCACTGTAATTTGTGCATCACCTTTGGGTTGATTCATTTCACCACACAGTCATCAGAGCTAGGCTCCTGCCCCCTGACGCAGTCTTGCGGAACTTGTTTATGATTTGAATCAGCAGCAAAGGTCAGTTGTAGCACACTAAATATTGACCCAATGGGGGGGATGGAGGGGGGAGTTTTCCATCTCTTGGGTTGAGTTTGGTTAATTCTTAGTTGAGCCATTGGATGGAGAAGGAAACCCAAGGGCCAAGTGACTCAAATCTGTATTGAGTGGGGGACGGGGCGAGGCTAACACTGACCTTCCCATCCACAGTGTGGAGATTGTACCGTGCATGTAACATCCATTGGAAAATCAGACAAGGGATAAGTGTTTGGCTCACGTGGACAAGGAAGTCCGATGTTCAAACGTTGATCTGTGCTGTGTTACCTCATCTGAACTGGTGCAGTGTTCAGGCAGGGCGTCACAATCAGCCTCAGTGGTCCATGGCTAGGGCGAGGAAACCAAGGCAGGCTTCCCACTCCCAATCACCATCCAGCAATGCCTCCTGGAAGTGTGCGTGCTTGGTATGAAGTTGAGGGTGAGGCTGGGCTGCAATGTATTCTGCCAACGCACCTGCAGAGCAGGCTCCTGGCGTGCCAGAGAACATGACTTGCGCCAGTGGAATATGCACCAATGTGGAGTCGCTGCCTTTGGGAGAGAGAGAGAGATAGGGAAGAAAATGTATAGGAATGAAAATGTATAATGAAGAAACGGAGAAGCTAACCTGCTTTAATGGTTTTGGACAGTGGGCAGTCAGTGTTCCGGCTGTACACGGGCTTGAAATGAAACCTGGATTGCACATTGTCATGCATTTCAAGTGAAGAGGGAGGGGGAGTGGCTAAGGGAACAGCAGCCTTCACTTCTAATTGCAAACAGATTAAAATCTTCCTCCTTTCCACTTTCGTAACAGGACTCATCTTCGCCGCTTCACCTTTCCAGTTCGAACAAGAAACAGGCGGCATTGAGCTCTCCTCCGGGCAGAGGGGAGACTTCGGAGGAGATCGAGCAGGTCACCACGGACACAGTCCCGGCACACTCGCCTCGGCTAACGGTGGATGCGGGGAGTTTGGAGCACGAAACCACAAGTGGGTGAACTTTTGCTACTTCCTGACAGTGAGAAATGTTTTTTTAAAAAAAAAACGCAGTCAAATCTCATTAACAGGTCAGAATCTGGAGATGTTGTGCTTGTTATCAGCATTTGCTGTTCAACAGCTGTTGCATGGAGGTACCTTAAGGAACAATGAACTTTGAACGTATGTGAACTAGGTTGATGTATAACACAGCAGAGATGCCTACAGAGGACATATATAGCCTGAGGTTTAGCTACTTCACAGCTTTTACATGCTGAATAATACATGTTTCCCTACAGGCAGCTATACGGCTTCTAATATTAGTCAGTTTGGTTTGGGGTTTGCTCATTTGTATTCCTGTCTCTTGTATTTTCTTCCCCCTTTCTTGTTTCACATAATGTCCCTTTCTCCAGCCCAGATGGCATGTTTGGTTTGGTTAGGTTAGTGTGCATTTCTCCACAGTCCAGTGCTGGTGCCCCTTTGTGACAAGCAGCGATTCAGATAACCTTGAGGTCAGTGGTTAGAGAATTGCATTGTATGTGGGGTGCCTGGCTTTTATTCTGCTGGTCCCACCAACCAATCGGATGCCAGCGAATGTCACCCAGTATCGCCTCCGATGCACAGTAAAACATGGCTGACGAGGGCTCCAAATCCTGGATTCACACTGGCATTGGACTTACTCATTAGCTGGTATGGTGGTGTTGGCCATTTTAAAACTCGGTCCGGAGCTGTGTTACATTGCTCCTATGGTTATGTGCAAAATGTTTGACTCGTGTGCTTAAATCAATGGCTTAGGACTTTGCTGCAGATTGTTGTGGTATCATGGTACAATGAGTATATGAGGTTACGGGGACTGGGTGTAACACTATTTTTACACCGGCACAATGTTAGTCCCCATTAAGTCATTGTGAGTAACATTGGGCAGAATGAAAAATCAGTATTCCATCTGCATGTGTCCAGATGGGTGGAGACAGGTCAAAATTATTCTCCGATATCAAGGCCACAGCATCCAGGACTGGGTTACTTAGAGATGGGATCATTCTCCATGAGAACAGATTGCTAAATACCTAAAAGTGCTTCTGCATTAATCCCACATTTCGGGAGAGTGAAGTCAGATCGACCCTTTACGTTATCCTGCGCCTCTTAAGGCAGATTTGATTCTGGAGGCTTCCATTTTCAGAGTTGACCTCCTCCAGCGGATTTACAAGAGAGTGGAGCCACAGGGCAGAGTGAGATAGTGAAAGGACCAAAGGCAGAAATAACAAAAAGAGTTTAGGCAGGCCCAGAAGGAGTCTTTGGCTAGTCCAATTCCTCAGTACCTTTGTGTTGTATGCAATTTTGCAACACGGGGCATGTGGGTGCGTGGAACTAGTCCACTCTGCAAGCAAGCTGATGAGGCTGTGGTTCCAATGGCAGGTCAGGAGACTCAAGAAGAAGCAAGCCTTTGCTTCTTTTGGCCAAATAGAGATCAGTTTGCTTTAAGGAGGACCACCCACTGACTGTGAGAGAACCCGGCCTCTTCATTTGATGAGACTTGGGGAAAAGTAATGTCCAGGTAATGGTACATGGCGGGAGAGGGGATCTACAAGTGAGAACGTTTCCCAAAGTGGCTAAAATTGAAGAAAATAAAGACGTCGCCGGACAGGGATTGTTCTCCTTGGAGAAGGGAAGGTTAAGAGGAAACATAGAAACATAGAAAATAGGAGCAGGAGTAGGCCATTCGGCCCTTCGAGCCTGCTCCGCTATTCATTATGATCATGGCTGATCATCCAACTCAATAGCCTGCTCCCGCTTTCTCCCCATACCCTTTGATCCCTTTCGCTATATCTATATCTATATCTAGCTATATCTAACTCCTTCTTGAAAACATACAATGTTTTGGTCTCAGCTACTTTCTGTGGTAACGAATTCCACAGGCTCACCACTCTCTGGGTGAAGAAATTTCTCCTCATCTCAGTCCTAAATGGTCTACCCCATACCCTCAGACTGTGACCCCTGGTTCTGGACTCCCCCACCATCGGGAACATCCTTCCTGTATCTACTCTGTCTAGTCCTGTTAGAATTTTATAGGTTTCTATGAGATCCCCCCCCTCATTCTTCTGAACTCCAGTGAATATAATCTTAATCGACTCAATCTCTCCTCATATGTCAGTCCCGCCATCCCAGGAATCAATCGGGTAAACCTTTGCTGCACTCCCTCTATAGCAAGAACATCCTTCCTCAGATAAGGAGACCAAAACTACACACAATATTCCAGGTGTGGTCTCAGCAAGGGCCTGTACAATTGCAGCAAGACATCCCTGCTCTTGCACTCGAATCCCCTGGCTATGAAGGCCAACATACCATTTGCCTTCTTTACCACCTGCTGCACCTGCATGCTTACCTTCAGCGACTGGTGTACGAGGACACCCAGGTCTCGTTGCACATTCCCCTCTCTCAATTTATAGCCATTCAGATAATAATCTGCCTTCCTGTTTTTGCTACCAAAATGGATAACCTCACATTTATCCACATTGTATTGCATCTGCCATGCATTTGTCCACTCACTCAGCTTGTCCAAATCACACTGAAGCATCTCTGCATCCTCCTCACAGCTCACCACCCCACCCAGCTTTGCGTCATCTGCAAATTTGGAGACATTACATTTAGTTCCCTCATCTAAATCATTAATATATATTGTGAATAACTGGGGTCCCAGCACCGATCCCTGCGGTATCCCACTAATCACAGCCTGCCATTCGGAAAAAGACCCGTTTATTCCTACTCTTTGTTCCCTGTCTGCCAACCAGTTTTCTATCCATCTCAATACGCTACCCCCAATCCCATGGGCTTTAATTTTACAGGAGATTTGATACTGGATCAAAATCATGTTGCTTAAGAGAAACTGATTCCAGTGGCTAACCAGAGGACTCACATTTAAGATGATTGGCAAAAAATCTAGAGTTGAGAAAACCTTTTTATTTATGCAGCGAGTTGTTATGGTCTGCCTGAAAGGGTGGTGGAAGCAAATTCAACAGTAACTTTCAAAAGAGCGTTAGGTAAATACCGAAAGGGAAAATAATTACAGGACTAAGGGGAAAGAACAGAGACATGTGATTTCTTGGATAGATCTACTGAATGGCCTATTTCTGTGCTGTATCAAAATCTATGAATGCCATTGGAAATAGCATAGCAGTTCTGGATAAGATTAATTTTTTTTAAACTGGGAATTCAAACACAGCAAAGGTGAGCAATTGATAAAAGAGGTAACTAGAATGTATGCGATTATGAAAGCAATTGCAAATTGTGACTAAGACGGATAAAACAAATGTGCAAACAAATCTCTGAATGAATCACTCGGTATTACCGTAAACAGTCTTATTCATGTACAGTTAGTGTTACTTTTGCTTTTTTAACATAAAGTTTCTTCTCAGCTTTGCAAGCTGGATATTTAACTACCTTCAATGCTTGCTAAAATGGCAATAATATTCATGAAAACAATCACGTGGTATATTTGATGATATTTTTTGCTCAGGCATTTCTGTTTCTTCACCCTCCCACAAAACATGTAAGAACTGTTGTTGGCTGTGTCTAAATGTCATAACTCAATGCAAGGATGTACTCTGTAGGTCAAAATTTCACCAGGGTCACTTGGCTCCTGACCTCATTAGATCCTCAGTCCAAACATGCACAAACGAGCTGAACTCTAGAGGTGAGGTGAGAGTGACTGCCTTTGACATCAAGGCAGCATTTGACCGTGTGTGATATCAAAGAGCCCTGGCAAGTCAATGGGAATCAGGTGCAAAACTTTCCACTGGTTGGAGTCATACCTAGCACAAAGGAAGATGATTGTGGTTGTTGGGGGTCAATCATCTCAGTTCCAGGACATCACTGCAGGAGTTCCTCAGGGTAGTGTCCTAGGCCCAAACCTCTTCAGCTGTTTTATAAATGACCTTCCCTCTATCATAAGGTCAGAAGTGGGGATGTTTGTTGATGATCGCACAATGTTCAGCACCATTTGTGACTCCGCAGATACTGAAGCAGTCCATGTCCAAATGCAGCAAGATGTGGATAATATTAATTGGGCTAATAAGTGGCAAGTAACATTCACACCATGCAAGTACCAGACAATGACCATCTTCTGCATGAGAGAATCTAACCATCACACCTTGACATTCAATAACATTACCATCGCTGAATTCCTTACTTTCAACGTCCTGGGGGGTTACCGTTGGCCAAACTGAACGGGACTAGCCATATGAATACTGTGGCTGCAAGATCAGGTCAGAGGCTGGGAACTTTGAATAGAAACAATGTGCAAGGGTACGGGGAAAAGGCAGGGCAATGACAGTGGGACATAATGCTCATTTGGAGAGCCGGTGCAGACACGATGGGCTGAATGGCTCCTTCTGTCCCATTAAAATTCTGTGATTCCTCCAAACCGGCAACCTCTACCACCTAGAAAGCAGCAGGCGCTTGGGAACACCACCACCTGCAAGTTCCCCTCCAAGCCACACACCATCCTGACTTGGAACTATATCACTGTTATTTCACTGTTGTGGGATCAAAATCCTGGAACTTCCTCCCTAACAGCACTGTGGGTGTACCTACACCACATGGACTGCAGCGGTTCAAGAAGGCAGCTCACCACCACCTTCTCAAGGGCAATTAGGGATGGGCAACAAATGCTGGTCTTGTCAGCGAAGCCCACATCCCATGAAAGAATAAAGAAAATAAGGTGTTTACAGCGCAGAAACTGACCAATTTGTCCTAACAGATCGATGACCGTGTTGATGCCCCATACAAGCCTTCTCCCAGCTACTGCAGGCCGCAACATGGAATTCCCTGCAGGCCTTGCTCAGAGGTGTCCAACCCTTTTGTCTTTGTGGGTTGGTTTAGACCCCTGCGGACCACACATGATTTATGAGCCCATTTTCCACAAAGCTCACACCGCTGATACGGGTCCCGCCATGTGATTTAGGCTTTCCCCATCAATGAGGAAATAACGCTGGCTCAGCATTTTACAAACTTGCAGACTTACAGAATCAAACAGGGCAAACCAACAACCAAGAAGCACAAATGAAACACACAGCTCCTTGTACTGCAAAAGGTTAAAGGTTACCCACTGGGCCATTGAGGGAGGTCGCTAAATGGTTATTTCAGCAGAGGAGCAATTGACAATGTCATTGTGGAACCAATCATAGTCATTACATGTCTCTGTTTATAAGCATTACAGCCATTTCACAATGTCTTGCCAGATGACTTGTTTAGATCCACTGAGAAACTGGTATTTCCAATTCCTCAGGGAGTTCTTGTTCCACGTTGAGGTACCTGGGCAGCAAATCGCACTAGCTCTAATGTTAGAAATTCATGGGAAACCTGCCTTAACCATGCCGCATTGAAATAAAGCTCCGAGTATTCATTCAAAATCGAGAATGTGTACATTAAAAACTTGCTCTGAAACCAATCGCCTGAGAATGTGAATAACTGTTTGCCGTCCTCTCCCTGCAAATTTGGCCAGATGTCCAGCCCCACATGTTGAGACTGTATGAGTCCAGCTAAAAACCTGACTGGAGCAGTTTACTTTGTTCACCTTGGCAGAGGGCCTTCTGTGGACAATGCTTGTGATGTCCTGGCAATGGTGGTAGCAATGGTGATAACCATAGCACTGTTGATAGGTGTTAGATCCAAATCATGAACCAAGTGAATGTCTGTGAGAGAAAGAGGGAAATCTTCATTCTCTCCATTTGGCGAAGGGCTCCTGTGTTGCTTCACAGCTTCGGACTCATCCCCCCTGGAGCTGAGGCATTGAATGTCATTGACTCACCCCAAAGGATGACTGACATTATTCACTCTGATGTTTAGTTGTGGAGGAGTGGGCTCAAGCCTGCAGCTGCTCAAATGGAAGCTTGTAATCTTAGTCCATTTGTCAGTGATTGTGTAAAAGGCAGGATTCCAGCGTAGAGAGGAAATCAGATTTCAGCTCAAACTCTAGTGTAGGTCTCGCACTCCTTCCCCTCATCATGGGCCATTCACTCTTATCCTTCCACACACATCAGTGACCTGCCAGTAACTCACCCAAGCAATCGTTCTCCATATGCCTGGGTAATCTGTGAATGTAGGGCAGCTATTTGCCCCTGGGAGGAACCACCAAAACACTCCGATCTTGTGCAGACAGTCTTTCCAGAACAGAACCGCACTTCCGAATGGGAATTCTGTCTGATTACCATCCTTCCTCCTTAGTCCAGGAGCATGAATGGCTAATTGTAGTTAGCCCCTGCTGCCCTTCAATCATCATGGTCTTTGTGGCTCTCTATCACATTGAGCGGTACAATATAACTACTGAAAAAAGGAAAATAATAGAGGTAAGGCCAGGAACGAACAAACCAAGGTTTATTTCATGATGAAAAGATCAATAGAGGAAGTGAATTACAGGCTGTAATCTAATCAAAGGGTTTGAATGGAACTTGTGCAACAATAGAACAAGTTACACCATCTGAAATTGCTTGATTAGATTAAAGTTCTTTTGAATTGCTCATTATTCCAAAATCCCAAACCTGTCATTCCTTCTCTTTCCAGATACTGACAGGCTTGCTTTTGCCAGCAATTCCAGTTTACAAGCAGAGTACTAGCCTCACAGTTGTCTGTAAAGTATGTGTGTGTGTGTGTGTGTGTGTGTGTACTTTAAAATGACTTGCACCATTCTCCTCCCACTGTTAGCCCATCTACGCCTCAGCCCACTGTGGGAGTGCAGCTGCGGAGCGGAGTACGAATTTGCTGTCACCCAGACTTATTTTGAAGGAAGTGTGCATGAAACAGATGCAGTAGGGCAAAAAAATAAGTAGGAGCAATGTATGAAGAGAGTATCACAACATGCAAAGAAAGAATGCATTTATATAGCACATTTCATGTCCTCGGACCACCCTAAAGGGCTTTAGTGTCAATGAATTAATATTTTTGTGTAGTCACTTTTGTAATGTAGGTTAAATGTAGCAGCTAATTTTCAGACAGCAAAGTTCCCACAAGAAGCAAAAGTGGCAAAATGACTACTTACTGTGTTTTGTTTAGGTGATGTTGGTTGAAGGATACATATGGGCCTGGAGCATTTACCACTGAGTGAGAAAAGGAATGTGCACGGCTGTCACCCAGAGGCAATATCAGCTGGCAATTTGACAGTGGGAGCATCACAGCCAAGCCCAATATAATATGGTCACTTGGTGGCAACATGTTCCAGTGGGAGGCAAGAGAGAAGAGGAATAAATTGGTAAAGATAGAATAGAGGTTGCTTCTAAGTGCGTTAAAGAGAGACAATAAAACTCATATTGACAATGAATAAGCCATATTCAACTGAAACTTTTAACTTTTGCCCCTTGATTCCACTTTCTAATAACACTACTTCATCTTTCTCAAGAACACAAGAAATAGGAGCAGGATTAGACCATACGGCCCATCAAGCCTGCTCCACCATTCAATACTATCATGGCTGACCTTAGGCTTCAACTCCACTCCCCTGTCCACTTCCCATATCCCTTGATTCCCAGAAAGAGCAAACTCTGTCTACCCCAGCCTTAAATGTACCCCAACAATGGAGCATCCACAACCTTCTGGAGCAGAGAATTTGCAAAAATTCACAACCCTTTGAGTGAAGTAATTTCCCCTCATCTTAGTCCTAAACGAATCAGCCCCTTATCCTGAGACTGTGCCCCGTGTTTTAGATTCCCCGAGCAGTGGAAACAATCTCTCGGCACATACCCTATCAAACCCCTTGAAATCTTGTACATTTCAATGAGATCGCCTCTCGTTCTTCGAAACTCCAGAGAAACTAGACCCAATTCGCTCAGCTTCTCACCATAGGACAACCCCCTCATCCCAGGGACCAATTTAGTGAACCTTCGCTGTATCATCTCCAATGCAAGCACATCCTTTCTTAAATGTGGAGACCAAAACTTCACACGGTACTCCAGATGTGGTCTCACCAAAACCCTGTACAGCTCTAGCAAGACTTCTTTATTCCTGTACCCCTATCCCCTTGCAATAAGGGCCAACATTTGCCTTCCTAATTTCTTGTTGCACCGTCTGTTAACTTTTTGCGTTCCTTGTACGAGCACATCCAAGTCTTTTCGAACACTTACAAGTTTCTCACCTTTTAAGAAATATTCAGCTCTCCTTGTCTTTTGACCAAAGTGAATAACTGCACACTTCCTTATCCTATAATCCATCTGCCATTTTGTTGCCCACTCATTTAACCTGTCTATATCTCTTTGCAACCTCTCAGTGTCCTCCCCACAGCTTACCTTTCTACCAGCAAATTTAGAAACACTACTCTCTGCCTCTTCATCTACGTCATTAATATAAATTGTAAATAGCTGAAGCCCCAGTACTGACCCTTGTGGCACACCACTATTCACTGCCTGCCAACTTGAAAAAAATCCCACTGATGCCCCATCTCTGCTTCCTGTCAGTTAACTGAACTTCTATCCATGCTAATTTGTTACCTCCAAATCCATGCATACTTATCTTGCCTTCTAAACTCTTGTGTGGCACCTTACCCAAGCAAACAACCCAAACTGAAGTGCCTGTTTTTTTGAAGTGTAGTCATTGTTAACTGCAGGGAAACATGGTGACCAATTTGCAAGCAGCAAAGTTCCACAAGCAGCAAAGAGATTATAGACCAGGCCATCAGTTTAGGTGTTGGTTTTGGGATAAATGTTGCCCAGGAAATTTTCATCAAATAGTGCCATGGGATCTTTAACACCCGCGTGAGAAGGCAGACAGTGCCTCAGGACCGTCAGCCTAGATTAAGTGCTGAAATCCCTGGAGTGAGTCTTGAACCGACAACCCTCTGATTTAGAGGTGAGGGCACTACCCACTTAGTTACAGGCACAGCAGTCATGCCCTGGAGCCACAGTTGGAGCATTTTGTTTGTTGATGTGGCAGGACAGATGCAGTGACAACATTCCACGGGCTCCGAGCTGATTAACGGTGGATGGGGTTTGCACTGAGGGCTGTTTCCTCTCACCTTGGACTGAGAATCGCCAAGCGAGGGCTGTTTCTGGGAATCTCACTGAGCCGCTGTGAACATTTCCTTCCTCTCACAGCTGTGCCTGCACTCAAACCAAACCACTTGTGGTCTGCAGGCTGACTCTTCTCAACAGTAAATGTTTGTGAGCTGTGTATTAGTTCCACCTCACGGTGGCTAGTTTGCTGTGACCTTCACGGCAGTATTTCATTCCCCCCCACCCCGCCTCTTCCCCCTGCTAGCCCTGTCCAAACTAGCCATGAGCAGTGGTCAGGAGCCAAGAGCAAAAGAAACCATTTCTCATTTTGATTTGCTGTGGAGGAATTGAGGGAAATATTTATCTTGGGTGACGTGCTTCCCCACCCAGTGGAATAATTTTTACCGCAGAAGCACGGTCACATCACAGCTGCTATCTGTAATCTGTGCTCAGCGGGTGCTCCGGTTGCCTTGGGGTTCCCTGTATGCCTGGGAGAGGGGGAATACTCAGAGGAGTACTGCTCCCGATTGCTTTTCAGAAAGTCCTGCTGAGAAATATGCATGCTTGGCCATTGGGTGAGAACAGGGCTGTCTTTGAATGTGAAGCTGGACAAGGTGGAACCTTGTACCTCGTAACTTTGCAGACATTGATTCATAAAAACAAACTTGGACATTGTGGGCGTGGATTAACAACAGAAGCCGTAATTCCAGTGTGTTTCACGTAATATGGACAGAAAATCCTGAAATGATGATGTACTTGATTAATTTTCAGCAGCGCGTTGTGCTATGACATTGTACATAAGGCATTGGGCTACTGTTGAGTTTGCAAGCTTGATCTTTGTGGGAGCACAAGGGTTAACTGAGTGAAAACAAGTACTTCAACAGAATTCAGTCTGAAATGTCTTGTGTCCTGTATGTGCTGCATCCTTAAGACAGGATATAGGTAATAAAAAGACTAAAAGCCTGTAAATATAAGAAGCCAGGTATGGGTCAGTTTTTATTGCAAACATTTCAGTGGTACAAATATCTTTGATTATCAAGACACTGACAGGAAAAAATCTCATTTCAGGGATGGCATTGGTTATCTCTGTATCCTTGAAACAGTGTGACGATACACCTGGATGATGTTTATCAACCATGTGGAATGTTAGGCCTAGTTGGGGGGGTCTTCTTGTAACAGCCAAAAAGGGCATTTTGAAACAGTTCATAGGGACTCTGGCCATGAGGGGTGACATCATCCTTTGGTCACTCACAGAGTTGACCATGCAGGGAGTAACCAATCTCTGATCGCCACAAGTTTTGAACACATGTACAGAGGGGTATAAGAAAGGTGTACCTTTCCTTTGCTCCTTTGTTCCTTCCAGCTGGACATTGGCCAATGCATCAGAAGTTACGTCTTTTCCCCTGGGCATCTGATCAGCGTTCCAGGTGTGAATGGGTACTAGAAGGCGTCAGCTGGGCTGAGTATTGTGAGTATCGTTCAGGGAATATGTAATCCTTTAGTCTCCTGGTTCAGTTAAAGTGAAGAGCTGGAGGGGAAGTGCCAGTGCTTCTGTGGGTTAAAGTAAAAACACTGGAGGGGCAAGGCTGGGGACTGTGTGGATGATTCAGCTTTGTGGATATCATCCAGATAATTGGTTGATCTCATGGTTTAAAGTAAGACAGGGAGATGGATGAAAGAGGCCTGATGTATTTTAAAAGGTAAAACGCGAACTGGATTGGGAAGTTTCAGCTTCTCTGGGGCACTTATAAAATGAGGACACAATTGAATTGAAAGTAATCAGTTTGTAAATTCTGTTTATCTTTGATAGACACTGTACGATGTTATTCGCCTCTTCATCAGTTATCAGTGTGCTATTCATATTATGATTTTGAAACAGTTCAATAAAGTTAGTTTGAGAATTTTATAATCCTATATCTTTGCCAGTTTTTCTATTCTATATTTATTCTATTCATATCTGAATCCTCGTAACAATTCAAGTGTCACATCCTGACTGACATCTCATTCTCGTTCTTGTCTTCATATCCCTCTGTGGTCTTGTCCTCTACATAAATAATCTCTGTAATTTCCTGCAACCCACTGGGAACTCTGTGTTCCTCCAACTCTGGTCTCTTGCACATTCCTGATTTTCTTCAACCTTCCATTAGCTGTGGTGCCTTCAGATGTTTAGACCCTTGGCTCTGGAATTCCATCCCCAAACCTCTCCCTGTCTCTCTTATATCTCTGCCCACCCCACACTTGATGCTCCTTGAAACCTAACTCTTTGACCAAGCCGTTGGTCATCTGATCTGATATCTTTTTTATGTGGTCCGGTGTCAAACTGAAGCCTGATAATGCTCGTGTGATGTTCCTTGGGATGTTTTACCGGGATAAAGGCGCTATATCAATGTATGTTGTTGTTGTATGACTTGAATTGCCTGCTGACACTCCCGGTCTAGTCTTGTGATAAGTGGCCAGTTCAACAAGTATACGGCTGGCACCTGGTATCGTGGAACTGTATCCTAACAAGAGGCTGCACCTCAGGAAGCTGGGGTTTGAGGGAATTTCGGGTGTTGGGAGGGGTGGCAGGTAATGGATTGGAGAAACTCAATGGTGGAAAAAAATAATCCTTCCACATTTGTACTCCAAAACTTTGTGGAATAGTTACCAGGCACAATTTTCAAAAACAAACTCAGATACTTGGGCTGTGACTACCAAAAAAGGCTGTAATTAAAAGGGAGTCTAGGCACACACAACAAGCCAGAAAACACTCCATTTCTCATTGTCTGTTTTGTGGTTTTATTTGTTTCCTACATGACGGACTCCAGCTTTCCGAAAATGGAAGAAATGAATAATTTGCTTGAAAATGAAACGACACAATTGAAGCGCATTTAATGATAACTCTTCTTAAAATATACACAAAGTGTATGCATTTCCCTGAAGAGGACATGAGTTCACACAGGTAATTGGAAAAGAATAAAAGTAAAAAAAACTGTGGATGCTGGAAATCCAAAACAAAAATAAAAATACCTGGAAAAACTCAGCAGGTCTGACAGCACCTGCGGAGAGGAACACAGTTAACCTTTTGGAAAAGAAGTCAGTTAACATATTAAACAATTAAGCTTCACATTCCTAAGCGCTGGCACCTTTTTATTTTATCTTGGTTAACTGAGGCTAGTCGAGGTTTAAGCCAGAGAGGTCTGATGAAGTCTTAAGTCTATATTGTACAGGTTGTGAAGAGGTGGGTGGATATATAGATGGTGAAAAGGTACTTGACACAGTCTGACTTGGGTGGGTGAATAAACCTGTTTCTGCGGGTGCACAGTGCTTGATACGGATATAATGACTGTCGTTGACAGATGTTGCCACAAATTGCTCACAATACGCCAAACAGGCTGAGTCACTTTCTGAGAAATCAGAAACCTGGAACTGTAGCCAGATGCGGCTCCTCAGGAAGTGTTTGCCTGTGGAATTCTGTCTCTCCCCCTCCAGTTCACGGTCTTATCACAAAGAGGACAAGTATGTATTACGGGAGCTTTTTCTCTTTGTTTGTTCCCCTGAGGGTGTAAAAGAGTTCAGCTCGTTCTTTCACTAGAACTGCTGTAGATCAGCGTGCGGACAGGCAGCCCTCGGCTCGATAATGGATTGCAAGGATCAAAGATGGAAACCTTTTAAACCCGGTAAGTCAATCAGTAGTTTGAACTAGCAGTTTGGGGTGGGCGGGAGGGAGCACTCACCTTGCGTCTGCTAGCTGGAGTACCTTTAGATGCTTTGTACGTCAGAAACGTCCCACTCAGAAAAGTTGCTGGTTTCTTTGCCGGGTGAATGGTAATTCTTTGCTTGGCCAGTGCCTTCCTTTTGGTTTTTCTATCACAGACTTCCCAAGAAGCTGGCTACTGTCAGTAAACGGAGTAGGCAGGAGGTGGAGATAGTAGTGGTTGTCGCTAAGACTTGTGCTGTGTTGAGGGGTTGTAGTGAATGTCGAAATGTTACTGGGCCATATGGAGCATACAGACAGTGTTTGGAAAGCAGTCTATGGGTGTACTGGTTTGAGTTCACAGGCACTTATGTTCCATTATGTAGTTTGGGGTAGACTTTCTGCTGTGGGCGTGATTGCGCCATTTTGAAAAGTGCTTTCTTCTTGAGTGTACGCTCGAACTCATTTGCATATCACCGTAGGCAAAATCTGTCATATGAACGAGGACAATTGGACAACCTTCAAAATGTAATTTTTTTTCAAATTTTGCTTTATAATACTCCTTGATACATTTAAGAGCGGCAACTTAGTGCAGTTTGATTAATACGTGTAATATCAAAAAAAATTGAACACTTTTCGTCACAGTGACTGCTGCACCATTTGTGAGTAACTAAATGTTTAATTGTTGAAAATGACCTTAAAAAGAAATATACAGAACTTGTTATATTGGAGCCTAGAAGTCAGTATCTTTGTTGTCATTCTTTCTTCATTTACTTCCATCAGCTTTTAAAACCTGCCAATGGTCGCCTTGCACCTTAAAGAATCAGTGTCAGTCTCAGAGCCTGCTCAAGGTCTCCAAATGGGCACCATTAGTAGAAAGATGTGATGGTGATTCATTCGATCCGGGAGTGGGGGGTGGCCAGTTTTGTGAGTGGGGCCTCCTCCTACCGCAATCACTTTTTAAACAGGCGCAAAAGATTGCAGGACCCCCATTTGCACTGAGCAGAATTTATGGTTAAAATTCTGTGATATCTTGCGTTGAAAAAAATCAAAGCCACCGAGCAAAAACTGTATACCTTTGTGTTTCTTGAAATCCATTGAAGAATGAAATAATGGAAAGAAAGACTTACACTTAAACAGCGCCTGTCGTGACCTCCAGACGTCCCAATGCACTTTACAGCCAATGAAGTACTTTTTTTGAAGTGTAGTCACTGTTGTAATGTAGAAAACGTGGCAGCCAATTGGTGCACAGCAAGCTCCCACAAACAGCAATGTCAGGATGACCAAATCATAAGTATTTGCTTAAGGGATATATATTGGCCAGGACACCGAGGAGAACTCTGCTCTTCCAAATCATGCCATGTCTGAGAAGGTAGATGGAATCTAGGTTTAACTTCTCACCTGAATGACATTGCCTCTGACAATGCAGCAGTCTGTCAGTTCTGCACTGGAGTGCCAGCCGGACTTTGTGCTCAAGCCCCTCATGTCATGTCACCAAGGTGCATGTGGAGTGAGAGAGTAAGTGATGGTCAACCTGGTTTTCAGAAAGGGAAGACCAATCAGCATTAACTTCTTAAGGAAACCACATAGGAAAGCCCTGCGATGGGGGTCGTGGTCTCCTACAGTCTGCTGCCACCATGTACGTTGAGGGTCTTGATGGAATGCATTGCCTGGAAGTGTGGTGGAGGCAGGATCCTCAAGGGATCTGTCTCTTTGCTACCTATGCTAAGCAAGATATTGAGACTGATGACACAATTACATGAAGTTTATTACTAGCAACAACTATATACAGCTCTGCACAAGCCTTGATCTAACTTGGGTCCTAACAGTTACATAGGCTTATTATTTGACCACATACCTGATTCATGAAGTACACATAAAGTCTTACTGATACAGTGTCACAGACAGTAGTGAACATCTGCAATTAAGATCACAGGCAATAGTGAACTTCCAAACATGGAGGCTGTACTTTGACCCTCCAGCCTTATGCTCGGTGATGTCATAGTGATGTCACTATGCAGCTTCTATGCATATGATATCACAACAAAGGAGTCTACTTGGACTACTGGTAATGTGTGTAAATACTGGAGATAGTTAAGTAACTAACTGAAAGAGGTTGGTTAACTCAGTTAGCTGGATGGCTAGAGTGTGGTGCAGAATGAAGTCAGTGGCGTGGGTTCAATCTTGTTCCCGCTGTAGTCGTTCATAGATGGCTTCCTCCTTGCCTTGCCCCATGCTCGATGTAGAGTGGTACTTCTCAAGCTATATAACCATTTGCCCCTCTGTTAGACAATGATGTCTATGGTCCCTCATGAACTATGGCTAATTATCTTACCTGAGAGAGATCACTTTGAAAAATCTCAGAATCACAGAATTTTAATGGCACAGAAGGAGGCCATTCGGTCCATTGTGTCTGCATCGGCTTTCCAAACAAGCATTATGACCTATTGCCTTTTCCCTGTACCCCTGCACATTGTTTCTATTCAAATAATCATCTAATGTCCTCTTGAACGCCTTGATTGAACCTGCCTCCACCACACTTCCAGGCAGTGCATTCCAGACCCAAACCACTCGTGTGAAAAAGTTTTTTTCTCACATTATATTTGTTTCTTTTGCAAATCACTTTAAATCTGTGCCCTCTCGTTCTTGATCCTTTTACGAGCAGGAACAGCTTTTCCCTATCTACTCTGTCCAGCTCCCCTCATGATTTTGAACACCTCTATCAAATCTAGGGCGGGAACCCTGTGCAATCTGTTCCTCTCTAATCCAGGGATGTTTGAGGCCAATTGTAGAACCCCACTGCTCAGAGAACATCAAATTCAGCACAGACCTGGGATCAAACTGGAGTCTCCCTTGTTGGTGGAGCTCGACTGGATAAAGTTGTTGAGTCATTGGTCAAACTGTTGGGGAGCTACGTGGGGGAGGGGAGACAGACTCATTTTGAAGTCCACCAAAGATCTTTGTTGTTTAAGCAACACCTAAGTGGCTTGAGGCTGCCAGTTATTTATCTACACTGATATCCTGCTGCTCTCTGCCTTCTCAGTGTAATCAATGTAGATGGGAGTTTGAAGAGAGATAACGCTCACTGGCAAATGTGGCGAGAATTTGGTTACTGTCAGCAATTGGTGGAGGCAGTGAGATTGGCGGTGGAGTCGTGGCAAGGAAATCCCCCAATTCTTGGGAACATTAAACTACTTTAAATTCTAGTCGGGTGAGCTGGTATGAAATGAAGTGGGGATTTATGAGAAGAGAGTAACAGAGAAAGAAGAAGCCACAAGGAAGGCAAAACTACGTATGTGTTACTTGGGTTTACATGGGATATACAGCACAGAACAGGCCTTTTGGGCCAATCAGTCCATGTTGGCATTTATGCTCTACTTGAGCCTCCTCCCATCTATCCTTAACTAAATTTACCATGGTAACCCTCTATTCACTTCTCCCTAATATGCTTGTCTCTGTACTATTCGCTTCATTCACTCCCTCTGTTAGGTTCCAAATTCTCATAATTTCTTAGTAATGAAGTTTCTGCTGAATGCCCTATGGGTTTATAATTCCCCATTGGGTAGTAGAATTGGACATTGTTTAGTCAGACTGTATTAATACCCACTTCATGTTTTCTAGAAATCTCAATGACTGTGATGACAGGAAGTGACATCAGCCAGGCCTTATATTGTTTCCTGTCCTCCTGAGCCCAGGCCTCTCTGCTTCCAGTTTCCTGTTGCAACAGGTGAAGCTTATACCATTTTGTGCCTCATCCTCTGAATTCCCCTTCTTAATTCTCACTGGAATTTGATTCCAGATGCGTCAGTTAGCACCTGGTACCTTGCCACAGTGTCCATTCCTCATGCGTAGAATTGGGTAGTTAATATTGCAACAATATTTGATTAAGAAGGGCCTCTCTGGTTTATATAGCTCGAAGTTTCGTCAGAAATTGCACTGAACCAATTAATCTTTGTTGGGGATTTGTGGGAGTCCTTTTTGGATTTTTATAAAATTGGGGAGGATAAAAGTTTGAAACTGCACTTTAGTAGTTTGCGCCACAGCAGAGGTACCATCTGTAGCTTTAACAGACAGATGGCATGGCAGAAACTGGAGTGAGGGTTGGGCACAGGCTGTCGGGGAATCTTCATGGCAACTCCTTGATGCCAGCATAGTGTCCCTCTAAATCAGGTAATGAGAATTCTGAGTCACTTGTTATTTTGCAGAGGGGCACAGCACTGAGGGAGTCTTCACGCAGACTCAGTTCTTCGATGGGTGATTGCAGATAACGCAGGAGTGGTCAGGAACTGTTAGTTTAACGCAGTGGCTTCCTGTTTCTCCAAGTTTCAGCCATAGGAAGTGTCTGTTGAAGGAGGAGGTAAAATGGGTAAGAGCTTACCTGTATTTTCCCACAACTATTAGTACTAGTGGTGCATTGAAACAAAGTGAACAGTGCCACAGATGAGGAGGAAGCAGGTTTGGGACCTTTCAACCATTGGAAGTCCCAGCTTTTGGGGTCACGAGGGGCAGGGTGATTAAGACTAAGGACTTCCCCACAGGAAGGAGTGGATATTGGAGTGGGACAGACGCGGTGTCTTCTCACACCCATCTCTCTGGAAACTGGTTAGAGAGCTGCGTTGGCAGAGACTTTGGAAAAGGTTGCCAGCCTCGTCTCGCATTTCAGATGTGACACAGATAAGTGAGGGAAAGAAAGTAAGTGAGACATGATTGCCAAAAAAAAAAAGACGAGGTAGCTTATGGGTAGAGAATTCCCTCACAACGTATCTGCTTCCTATTAGTTCCGTGAGTGGGACATTGTCAGAACTGTTCCATTGAATTATAGTCTTGTAATACACTATCAACCATATCCAGAAACTAATAAATCGCAGCAGTGTATTTGAATTTGTGCACTTTCTATTTTTTTTTTATCATAATACACTGTTGGTTGTCCTGGTGTTTATAGCCTGGAGTTTTATCTCAAATGCCAGTTTGCACAGATTGAGTACACCATTCCCTGCCAACATCTCCATCCATACTGCAGTTTGAAGGTAGTTTGGAATAGAACAAATGCAGGTGAGGATGGCCCCAGGTCCTACAATCTGTTTGTTGATCTTATTGGGGAGGCGGTGACATAGTGGTATTGTCACTAGACTAGTAACCCGGGGACCCAGGTTAATGATCTGGGGACCCGGGTTTAAATGGCAGATGGTGAAATTTGAATTCAATAAAAATCTGGAATTAAAAGTCTGATGATGACCACGAAACCATTGCCGATTGTCGTAAAAACCCATCTGGTTCACTAGTGTCCTTTAGGGAAGGAAATCTGCCGTCCTTACCTGGTCTGGCCTATACGTGACTCCTGACCCACAGCAATGAGGTTTACTCTTAACTGCCCTCCAAACAAAGGCGATTAGGGATGGGCAATAAATGCTGGCCTTGTCAGTGATGCCCACATCCCATGAATGAATAAAAGAAAGCTGTGACTCGGTTGATAGCATGCCCACCTCTGAATCAGAAAGTTGTGGGTTCGTGCCCCACTAAAGATAGTTGAGCACAGAATCCAGGCTGGCGTTCCGTGTACAGTACTGAGACAGTACTGCACAGAGGTGGCACGTTTCTGATGAGATATTAAACTGAGGCCCCTGTCTGCCCTCTCAAGCGGACAGAAGAGATGCCATGGCATTATTTAGAGCAGGGGAGCTCTCTCTGGTGTTCTGCCAATTTTTATCCCTCAACCAACATCACTTCAAAAAAAAAATCTGAATATCTAGTCATTATCACATTGCTGTTTGTGGGAGCTTTCCTACATCGTATCAGTGGCCGTACTTCAGAAATACGTCATTAGCTGTAAAATGCTTTGGGATATCCTGAGGCCATGAAAGGCACCATCCAGGCGAGCAGAGGAGGGTTTCTTAGGCGTGTATGAGCAACCGCAGTTTTGTCAAGCCACTCTTCAGCTGCCTTCCTCTGTGACAGGACTGCCATAGCGTCAATTTGTCTGCATGCCTGAGTAAGCTACACATCTTTTTATGTACTGTATTTAGTGGAAATCATAGATGACCCTAGTTTGTGATGTGGGCTCTGGGCTCCTCAGGGCTTAGGAGTTATTATTTTGGTCTGGCATTGTCTGTAATAGCAGATGTTTTTGGGTTTTTTTTAATCTCAGCTGGATTTCCTGCCACTTGGGCTAGTAACAGCACCTTGTGTCTGATTGTGCTGCTTGTCAATCAGTGATGTGAAGGTGCAATGCTGAAAGCAGTGAGATGACTAAATGCCTTGTTACCGAGAGGAGATTTATTGCAGTGTAAATCCACAGTGAGTTGTAATGGATACCACAGGCATGGAGAGAAGCCTGTGGTGTATTTCCAACACAGTCTCCCTGCAGCTGGCATTGTTTACGGGGCCATTGTGTGGTGACATCCTGGCCTAGGCATCTGGGACTGCAACCCATCAGAAGTAATGAAGTAAAACAGTGTGCCTACATAAACATACACACAGCTCATTGGCTGGCAATACCACTAATGGTTTACACTTTCCTGTGCTCTTGTGTTAACCAAGTCAAACTGCCATTCACCTCACTCACCCCTTTCACCCATAACTCTGCAAACCGAGCCTGGTTCTTTCTGCACAAACCTGCCTGGCCTTTATTAATTTTATTCCCAAGTTAGTATTCCTCAGAACTTTCGACCCTTCTAAGCTCCAAATTGACAATTCTACATGGACAGACCCCTCCCTGTTTCTTCACAGTGAGAAAGACAATACCCATCACACCAACTCCTATGGGCCTCCTTATCTTCCTTCCGCCGACAACTTACTGAATTTAGAGTCCCAAGTTTGGTCAGGCTTAAGCATTACTCCGTGTTCTAATCTATCTTTCTTTCCTGCTCTTTGCAGCCTCATTGTCTTCCTGCACTATGTCAGCTCAGTCAGAAGATTGTAGGTTCAAGATCCACTCTTGAATACCAGTGCGGTACTGAAGGAGTGCTGCACTGCCAGAGGTGCCATCTTTCCTATGAGACGTTAAACCAAGGCCCCATTTACCCTCTCAAGTCTGTGTCAGAGGCCTCATGGCATCATTCATAGAAGAGCAATCAATATTTATCCATCAACCAAAACCTTCCAATTAGGTTATTATCACATTGCTGTTTGTGGGAGCTTGCTGTGCACAATTTGACTGCTGCGTTTCCCACCTTTAAAACACATCAAAAGTACTTCACTGCCTGTAAAGGGCTTTGAACTTACAAACATAAGAATTAGGAGCAGGATTAGGCCATTTGGCCCTTGAGCCTGCTCCACCATCCAATAGGATCATGGCTTATCTGATGGTGGCCCCAAGATCAGCTTTGGGATATCCCGAGGTCATGAAAGGCGCTATATAAATGCAAGTTTCTTTTTATTTATGGGCTTCAACAATTCTACCCAGCATTCCCCAATAAAATAATTTCACTTTCACATCCCCGTCCCACTAAGTCCCATACAGCGACAAAGGTGCTAATGAGTGTGATGGGATGAGCGGTGTTCTGCTTCACCATGTTGGTATTTTCATTGTGACTGAGCTGCGCTGGCAACTTTCTGTGGGAGCTGCACGGAGTAGATAACCCGAACAGCTCTGACTCCTAGTGCAATCTGCCCCCGTCAAGCAGCTCTGGGTGTGAACGCTGCTGAACTGAAGCAACCACCCCATCTACCAATCAGATTGGCATTGGTTAGAGTGCACTCCGATTTGTCCCTGCCGTTGTGGGAGTCCAGTCATTTTTGAGGATATGTTCCTTTTGACCAGAATGCCAGGCAGCAGCAATCTGGGAGAGGGTGAGGGGGAAGTAGGTTTTCTGTGTAGCACTGTCCACGTCAGAGCGAATCCTAGTTTGACAGTGGGTGCCGAAATATCAGTCCTGTTATCGTTTTCCCTATTACGGTGACGATTGGAAACATGATCATTCTGATGCGCAGTGATAGGTTTGTGAGAGGAGGAATGTTTTTTTTTTGCAGACTGATCTCCGTGCAGAGTTTGTGAACTGTGAAAGGTAAAGTTTGGTGTGAGCCCTGGCAGCGTTTGGATACTCTCCGAATGAAAGCTTGCCCACTATCTGGGATGGGTTGACTCCAGATTGAATCTGTCACTGTGGTCGTGTGAGCACAGCGGGGAAGTTACTGCGCCGTTTCCCAACGTTCATTTCTGCCCAGTGAGAAAACCTATACTTTGACACAGCATCAATATATTGATGGCCATGAAGCTCAGGTCTCATTCACTGCTGTGCAGCCAGAGCACAAGTGAAAGAGCAAAACCATTTCCCTGATGTAACTCGACAGAGAATGATAGGACTGTCAGATGGGGACTGAGGTATCAGGCAGCTGTTCAAGCAACATCAGTAACGTCCCAGGATGTTCCACAGGAGCATTTTCAAACAAAATTTGGCACTGGGGTCACTTAAAGAGACATGAGGACAGGACCAAATGTTTGGTCAAAGGGCTGGTTTTTAAGGAGCATCTTGAAGGAGGAGAGAGAAATAAAGAGGCCTAGGGAGGGAATCCCAGAGTTTAGGGTCCAGGCCACTGAAGACACAGCCGCCAATGGTGTAACGATTATAGGGAGCTAGGTGTGCAAGGGGCCAGAATTAGAAGAGTTCACAGATCTCCCAGAGTCACAGGGCTGTGAGATGAAGCAGAAAGAACAGAACTGCACACCCGTGAGAATGAATACTGGGTGCTTTGTTAAATGTCCCACCCAGTATTCAACTGACCCATACAGAACAGTTCCTTTGTAAGTGAGTAATTCTCAACTCAGGCTGAACCACCCCTGGGAAAGAGAGGGCTAAAATACAAACATACAAACATACAAATTAGGAGCAGGAATAGGCCACTCGGCCCATTGAGCCTGCTCCACCATTCAATAACATCATGGCTGATCTGATTGTAACCTCAACTCCACCTACCCACCTACCCCCGATAACCTTTCATAGAGTCATAGAGGTCTATAGCACAGAAAAAAGCCCTTCAGCCCATCGAGTCTGCGCCGGTCAAACAAGTACCTAACTATCCTACTCCCATTTTCCAGCACTAGGCCCATAGCCTTGTATGCCACGGTATCGCAAGTGCACACCCAAATATTTCTTAAATGTTATGAGGGTTTCTGCCTCTATCACCCTTTCAGGCAACGAGTTCCAGACTCCCACCACCCTCTGGGTGAAAACATTCTTCCTCACATCCCCTCTAAACCTCCTGCCCCTTACCTTAAATCTATGCCCCCTGGTTATTGATCCCTCCACCAAGGGGAAAAGTTCCTTCCTGTCTACCCTATCTATGCCCCTCATAATTTTATACACCTCAATCATGTTCCCCCTCAATCTCCTCTGCCCCAGGGAAAATAACCCCAGTCTATCCAATCTCTCCTCATAACTAAAACTCTCCAGCTCAGGCAACATCCTGGTAAATCTCCCCTGCACTCTCTCTAGTGCAATCACATCCTTCCTATAATGCGGATTCCAGAACTGCACACAGCACTCTAACTGTGGCCTAACCAGCGTTTTATACAGTTCCAGCATAACCTCCCTGCTCTTATATTCTATGCCTCGGCTAATAAAGGCAAGTATCCCATATGCCTTCTTAACCACCTTATCTATCTGTCCCGCTACCTTAAGGGACTGGTGGACATGCACACCAAGGTCCCTCTGATCCTCGGTACTTCCCAGGGTCCTACCATTCATCATGTGTTCCCATGCCTTGTTTGTCCTGCCCAAGTGCATCACCTCACAGTTATCTGGATTAAATTCCATTTGTCACTGATCAGCCCATCTGCCCAGCCCATCTATATCCTCCTGTAATCTAAGGTTATCCTCCTCACTATTTACCACCCCACCAATTTTCGTGTCATCCACGAACTTAATGATCAACCCTCCTACATTCAAGTCTAAATCGTTTATATATGCCACAAACAGCAAGGGACCCAACACCGATCCCTGTGGAACCCGACTGGACACAGGCATCCAGTCACAAAAACACACCTCGACCATCACCCTCTGCTTCCTGCCACTCAGCCAATTCTGGATCCAATTTGCCAAATTGCCTTGGATCCCATGGGCTCTTACCTTCATTATCAGTCTCCCATGTGGGACCTTATCAAAAGCCTTGCTGAAGTCCAAGTAGACCACGTCAAATACATTGCCCTCATCTACACACCTGGCCACCTCTTCAAAAAATTCAATCAAATTGGTCAGACATGACCTCCCCTTAACAAAACCATGCTGACTGTCCTTGATTAATCCCTGCCTCTCCAAGTGTAGATTAATTCTGGTCCCTCAGAATTGCTTCCAATAGTTTCCCCACCACTGAGGTTAGACTGACTGGCCTGTGGTTCCCTGGTTTACCCCTTCCTCCCTTCTTGAATAACGGTGCTACACTGGCTGTCCTTCAGTCCTCTGTGTTACTCACAATAAAAGGCTGTGGTAGAAGAATTAATCCAGGCTGGTCTTTTGGCTAAAGCTGGTTTATTTTCAAGACAACTCCTCAGTGCTACTAGCTTCTTAGTAGCTTCCTAGTAGCTTATTGTGAGTAACCTGGTAGCAGAGGATGGTTTTAACAAGGTGATTGCCATTTTAACACTCTGGCACCTCTCCTGTGGCCAGAGAGGTATTGAAAATTATTGCCAGCGCCCCTGCTATCTCCTCCCTTGCCTCACTCAACAGTCTGGGATACATTTCATCCAGGCCTAGAGATTTATCTACTTTTAAGCCTGCCAGGCCACTTAGAACCTCCTCCCTTTCTATGCTAATTTCTTTAATTATATCACAGACCTTCTGCCTGATTTCCATACCCAAGTCGTCCATCTCACTTGTGAACATCGACACAAAGTATTCACGTAGAACCCTACCTACGTCTTCCGGCTCCACACACAAATTACCACTATGGTCCTTAATGGGTTCTACTCTTTCCCTAGTTATCCTCTTACTCTTAATGTACTTGTAAAATTGCTTTGGATTTTCCTTTATTTCACCTGCCAATGTTTCTTCATGCCCCCTTTTTGCTCTCCTAATTTCCTTTTCAAGTTTCCCCCTACACATTCTATACTCCTCTAGGGCTTCCGCTGTTTTGAGCCCTCGGTATCTGCCATAAGCCTCCCTTTTTCTCTTTATCCAATCCTGTATATCCCTCAACATCCAGGGTTCCCTGGATTTGTTGGTCCCACCCTTTGTCTTTACTGGAATATGTTAGCCCTGTACTCTCCCTCTTTCGAATGAGTCCCACTGCTCTGACGCAGATTTACCTAAAAGTAGCTGCTCCCATTCCACTCTGGCCAAATCATGTCTGATCTTATTAAAATCGGCCTTCCCCCAATTTAGAACTCTGATTTATGGCCCATCCTTGTCCTTTTCCATAACAACCTGGAACCTGATGGAGTTATGCTCACTATCTGCGAAATGTTCCCCCACTGATGCCTCTACCACTTGCCCGGCTTCATTCCCTAAAATTAAGTCCAGGACCGCCCCCTCTCTTGTAGGACATTCTACGTACTGGCTTAAAAAGCTCTCCTGGATGCATTTTAAGAATTCCTCTCCCTCTAAACCTACCACACTATGACTAACCCAATTAATGTTGGGGAAATCCCCCACTCTTACTACCCTATTATTTTTACACTTCTCTGAAATTTGCCTGCATATCTGCTCTTCTATTTCTCTCTGACTGTTTGGGGGCCTATAGTTCACTCCCAGCAATGTGATTGCTCCTTTTTTGTTTTTCAGTTTTACCCATATGGCTTCATTTGAGAAGCCTTCTAAGATGTCATCCCTCCTTACTGCTGTAATTGATTCCTTGATCAATATCGTGATACCCCCTCATCTTTTATCTCCTTCCCTGTCTTGCCTGAAGACCATATATCTTGGAATTTTGAGCTGCCAATCCTGCCCCTCTCTCAACCATGTCTCTGTGACAGCAATGACACCATACTTCCATGTGTTAATTTGTGCCCTCAACTCATCAGCCTTTTTCGTTAGACCCCTTGCATTAAAATAAATACCACCCAACCTTGCCAAACTCCCTTGTGCCTTAACTGGCCTATAATTTCTATGCCTTCCAGACTCACTTGCTCTCCCTTCTAATTTTGGTTGTGCATCTCCCCCTGCTGAACGTTCTCTCAGGATCCCATCCCCCTGCCAAGTTAATTTAAACCCTCCCCAACAGCACTAGCAAACCTCCCCGCAAGGATATTGGTCCCATTCCGTACCATCTTGTTTATCAAGAACCTATCTAGCTCTACCTTAAAAATATTCAAAGACTCTGCTTCCACCATCTTTTGAGGAAGAATTCCAAAGACTCACAACCCTCTGGGAGATACAAATTTCTCCTTATCTTTTGTCTTAAATGGGCAACCTCTTATTTTTAAACAGTGGCTCCTCATTCTAAATTCTCCCACAAGAGGAAACATCCTCTCCACATCCACCTTGTCAAGACCCCTCAGGATCTTATATGTTTCAATCAAGTCGCTTCGTATCTTCTGAACTTAGTGAGCTTTCCTACTCCTTCCCTAAGGGAGGGGGTTATATTTTTACAGTCACAAATGTCATCTTCCATGACTGTGACAAAAGTAAACCATCTCTCCTCATCCTTCTCGAACTGTCTGCAGCCTTTGACATGGTTGATCACACCATCCTCTTCTGACAACTCTCCACTGACATCCAACTGGGTGGGACTGCAGTTGCTTGGTTCCATTCTTTTCTAGCCAGAGAATCACCTACAAAGGTTTCTCTTCCAGGTCCTGCACTGTTACCTCTGGTGACTCATCTACATGCTTCCCCTAGGCAATGTCATTTGAAAACACAATGTCAGTTTCCACGTGTATACTGATGACACCCAGCTCTCGCTCACCACCACCTCTCTTGACAGGTTTAAATTATCAGACTGCTTGTCCGACATCTAGTACTGGTTGAGTGGAAATTTCCTCCAGTTAAATATTGGGAAGACCAAAGCCATTGTCTTCAATCCTTGATACAGACTCCATTCCTATGCCACTGATTCCCTCCATCTCCTGGTCAACAGTCTGAAGTCGAACCAGATTGCTTGCAACGTATTTGGATCTGACTATTCAAACACATGCTGGCTGGCTGCCCACACACTACCCTCTGTAAACCTGAGGTCATCCAAAACTCAGCCCTCCATGTCCTTAATCTCACTAAGTCATGTTCGCCTATCATTCCTATACTTGCTGACCAACGCTGGCTCCTGGTCAAACAGCACCTTGATTTTAAAATTCTCGTCCTTGCTTTTCAAATTCCTCCATGTGGCATAGTGGTATAGTCACTGGACTAGTATCCTAGAGACCCAGGGTAATGCTCTGGGGACCTGGGTTCAAATCCCACCATGGCAGATGATGAAATGTGAATTCAGTTGTCATAAAAACCAATCTGGTTTGCTAATGTCTTTCAGGGAAGGAAATTTGCTGTCCTTACTTGGCCTAGCCAGCAATGCCCACGTCCCATGAATGAATAAAAAAAACGCACAACCCTCATAGATATTTGCACCTTCCTAATTCTGGCCTCTTGAACATCCACAGTTTTCATTGGCGGCCATCAGGTTGGAATTGCCTCAAGCCCCCTCAAGTTTTTTATCTGGTTTGGTATTAGACTTGAAGCGCCTTGGGGTGTTTTATTACGTTACAGGCACTATATAATTAAAAGTTGTTCTGTCTGTTTTTGTTTTCATAGGCTGCATTTCTTGTGCTGTCGTGGTGTGGATGGATGGTGGTGGGGGAATGGGCATACAAAGTGAAATTCATGTTTTACATTGATTGTCGTAGATACTGATAAATTTCATGGACTTCCCAACCTCATGGAGCCCTGGGAACGTGTTTGGGGGATTTTTTTGAGGCATGAAGTTATGCACCATCATTGTTCTTCCAGCCCCACTGGCAAGTCCCTGGCAGTCTTTGCTGAGGGCAGGTTCATGCTCGACTGTGGTGCACCCCAAGGTTAAATACCCAACACCCCCGTTGTAATTTCCTACAGAGGCGACTCGAATCAGGACGTTTTCCTGTGTCAGAGTAACCACGGCGGCACGGTCCTCTGTCTTTAGCAGGGGAGAGCCCTAAATGAAAGCCTGCTGTGCAGCAAAGAAATTAGGATGGGGTTAGGATTCCTTTTATAGGAACAGGAGGAGGCCATTTAGCTCCTCGAGTCTGTTCCTCCATTCAGTGAGACCATGCCCACCCTGCGACCTAACTCCATTGAAGACTTGTCTGGAAAAAAATATGAAGGACATGAGTTTTCAGCTATCCCTCGAAATAACTTGCATTTATATAGCAACTTCCGCAAACTCAGGGTGTTCCAAAGCGCTTTACAGCCAATGATATCGTTTTTGAAGTGTCGTCACTGGTCACAGAATCACAGAAATGTTACAGCGCAGAAGGAGGCCATTTGGCCCGTCATGTTTGTGCTGGTTCTCTGAATGAGCAACGCACCTAGAGTAGTGCCGCGTCCTCACCTTCTCCCCGTGACCCTTCACATTCTTCCTTTTCACATAATAATGTTGCAGTGTTGTAAAGGAGGAAATGTGGCAGGCAATTTTCACACAGCAAATTCCCTCAAAAAATCTTGAGGTACTGATCAAGTAATCTGGGTGTTTTTTTTTTGGATGATACTGTTTGAGGGATAAATATTGGCCAGGCCACCAGGGAGAATCCCTTTGCTGTTCTTTGAAATAATGGCCATGGGATTTTTTATGTATATATATATATATAAATGCGCCAGGGAGGGCAGATGGGACCCAGCAGCACCTCTGGCAGTGCAGCAGTCCCTTAGTACTGCCCTGGAGTGTCAGCCTAGATTTTTGTGTTGAAGTGTCTGGAGTTGGCCTTGAACCCACAACCTTCTGTGTTTGTGGATACTGACTGAGCCATATGGCTGACCCCCTAAAGCACTGCAGATCTGTCATTTTGAAGGAAACATAAGGGATATATTCCCCAATATGTGACATGTAGCAGCATTTCAGGGGAACGACCGATCCCTCAGGCCTGTTGCTAACACTGAAGCAGAAATTTGGCACGGTAGACTTGTAAGTTCAGCTGTGCATTGGAACAGAACTGGAAAATGAGGCAACTTTAAGGAGGAGGGAGTTCAAATCGGAGTTGGAACTAGAAGGGTAGGAGGAGGGTGTTCAAACAATCCCACAGGGAAGTGTCAGGAATCTCTGGGAGAATGTTGGCAGTAACTGTGCTGTACTCCCATTCCCCTGTTAAAATCTATCCTGGTGTGTGCTGTAAAGCATTTGTGTTTGATGAAGTCTGCAGGATTTCCTGATAAAGTCTTCTCTTTTTACCAACATTCCTTTTTAGGAGTCAAGGAGAGAGTCATAGCTCCAGGAAAACAAAATTAAAGAGGAGACAGTGGCTTTGGCCAAAAGCCAGCTTGCTTGCTGTCTCTTGTACAGGGTCGGGGGCGGGGGAACGTTGATGTTTCTGAGAGCAATGTGTAACATGTCTGAATTTTGGTCATGTCAGCATAGAAAACTGGTTTCTTTCCTGGTTCCCCCTCCACTGGCCGCTTCCACTCCCCAGCTTTGGGGGTCTTGCCCCTGTTGCAGTGCAGCAGGGGTGGGCTCTTTAACTGAACCCACCCGATCTCAGGCTCTGAGCTGTAGGGTGAAAAACACATTGCTTCATTTAAAGGACCCACTCGGGTTGGGGAGATCCTTTATCAAGCACCAAGAGGGATAACCTGTACTTAAGTTGGTGCTCTGTGTGTTCCTGAGGTAGTGTTTGAAATAACAAGCCAGCTGTCAGGCCTGTAGTGGTCTTTCCTTTACAGTCAGTGGGCTATTACCGGTTGCACACATGTTTAGCCTCTTCCCTCCACCCTTCACCATGGCAAAATAAAACACCAAGCTACTTTTTAGATACTGCACGAAGTAAACTGGCCCAAGGCAAATAACTTGCATTTCTTAGGTTCCCTAGTTGTGTGCTGTCTTTATGGACTTGAAATATTCTGCTGTGTTTGTATGTAACCTTCAGTTGTTCAAGAGCCTGCTGTGTTTTTACACAAAATTCTGTTCTCAGCAGGGGACTGCGTTTATGTATAACCGTTTGTTCTCAATAGGGGGCTGTGTTTATATATAACCTTCTGTTCTCCAGTAGGGGACAGTGTTTATGTAGAACCGTTTGTTCTCAATAGGGGACTGTGTTTATATATAACCATTTGTTCTCAGGAGGGGACAGTGTTTATATACAACCGTTTGTTCTCAATAGGGGGCTGTGTTTATATATAACCTTTTGTTCTCCAGTAGGGGACTGTGTTTATGTGCAACCGTTTGTTCTCAATAGGGGACTGTGTTTATATATAACCTTTTGTTCTCCAGTAGGGGACTGTGTTTATATATAACCGTTTGTTCTCAGGAGGGGACTGTGTTTATATATAACCGTTTGTTCTCAGGAGGGGACTGTGTTTATATATAACCGTTTGTTCTCAATAGGGGGCTGTGTTTATATATAACCTTCTGTTCTCCAGTAGGGGACTGTGTTTATATATAACCGTTTGTTCTCAATAGGGGGCTGTGTTTATATATAACCTTTTGTTCTCAACAGGGGGCCGTGTTTATATATAACCTTGTGTTCTCCAGCAGGGGACTGTGTTTATATATAACCGTTTGTTCTCAATAGGGGACTGTGTTTATATATAACCTTCTGTTCTCCAGTAGGGGACTGTGTTTATATATAACCGTTTGTTCTCAATAGGGGGCTGTGTTTATATATAACCTTCTGTTTTCCAGTAGGGGACTGTGTTTATATATAACCGTTTGTTCTCAATAGGGTACTGTGTTTATATATGACCCTTTGTTCTCAATAGGGGACTGTGTTTATATATAATCTTCTGTACTCCAGTAGGTGACTGTGTTTACATATTGTTTACATAATTTATATAGATTTTTCTTTTCCCACCTATTTCCATTATTTTTAAATGTATTTCCAACCATTGTTTTATCTCTACCTTTTAGCCTTTTTAGTATTCCTTCACCCTACCTCACCCCCACTAGAGCTATCTGTACCTTGTTTGTCCTGCTTTCTACCCTTAATTAGCACATTCCTTTAGATAATATCACCACCTTCAACACCTCTTTGTCCTTTTGTCTGTGACATCTTTTGGTTATCTCCACCTATCACTGGCTTCTTGTCCCAACACCACCCCCCTCCCCCCTACTTAAACCAGCTTATATTTCACCCCTTTCCTATTTTTACTTAGTTCTGTTGAAGGGTCATGAAACGTCAACTTTGCTCTTCTCCGCCGATGCTGCCAGACCTGCTGAGTTTTTCCAGGTATTTCTGTTTCTGTTTTTGTTCTGCTAGATAGGTGTCAGTTTTCACCCCGCTTCTTGAATGCTCTATTCAAAAAATGCAAATGTACGCTGTCTCTCTTACATATCAAAGCCGCTACACATCAAAGCGCCCAGACTAGCTGGCTTTAATCCAATTAAGACACACCCGCAGACTAAACCTCTATTTTAAAGGAAGAATATTTTCCAATAATATTATATACACTAATAACTTCACGACATACATAACCTTCTGTTCTCAATAGGGGACTATGTTTATATATAACCTTGTATTCTCCAGTAGGAGACTGTGTTTATATATAACATTCCATTCTCCAGTAGGGTCTGTGTTTATATATAACCTTCCTTTCTCCAGTAGAGGATTGTGTTTATATATAAAAGCAAAATACTGCGGATGCTGGAGATCTGAAATAAAAACAGAAAGTGCTGGAAAATCTCAGCAGGTCTGGCAGCATCTGTGGAGAGAGAAACAGAGTTAATGTTTCGAGTCCAACATGATTTTTCCATTCCTGTTGACCCCTGGGTGAGATTGTAAAATGATGCAGCACAGAGGGAGGCCACTTGGCCCATCATATCCGTGCTGATTGGTGGAACCGGGAATTCCTTGGTTTCTTGACCTCACCTGGGGCACTGTGAGCAGTTCTGGGCACCACACTTTAGGAAGGCTATATTGGCCTTTGAGGAAGTGGAGCGTAGATTTACCAGAACGATACCTGGACTCCAAGCCTAAAATTACAAGGAGAGATTACACAAACTAGGTTGTATTCCCTGGAATTTAGAAGGTTAAGGGGGCGATTTGATTGACGTTTTTAAGATATTAAGGGAAAGCTATTAGGGTAGGTTTGGAGAAACTATTCCTGGTGGTCGGAGAGTCTAGGACTAGAGGCCAAAGTCTAATAAGTTGAGCCAGACATTTCGGGAGTTAAATTAGGAAAAACTTCTTCACACAAAGGTTAGTAGGGGTTTGAAACTGTCTTCCACAAATGGCAATTGATGTTAGAACAATTGCTAATTTTAAAACCGAGATTGATAAGATTTTTGTTTACCAAAGGTATGAAGGGATATGGGGGAAAGGTGGCTGTGTGGAGTTGGGTCACATATTCAATAGCAGAACATGCTCGAGGGGCTGAATGGCCTTCCCCTGTCTCTATATTCCTATGTTTCTCTGTTCCTGCTGGATTGACTTGCTCTGGGGGTGGGCGGGAAGGCAGCCTTTGTTTCTGCTTTCAGTCAGTTCTTGTATCGATACAGACAGCAACTGTCAGTGGTTCTCTATCTTCCAGATGGGCCGTGTTGTTCACATGACATGAGTAAAGGTTGTGACTTCTTTACTGCAGCTTTATTGAGCAGTAATCTACAGTTGATTAGAGCATGATTCTGTGTTCTTGAAGTCACTTGCTGTCAGGAGGGTTACAATCCCTGACCTGTCTGTCCAGCAGTCTCTCGCAGGCAGAGTCTCTGGAGTGCCCTAACGTCTGATATAGCGCACATTGATCACGGCTCCCCGTATTAATAAAAACTCTTTCAAAAAGCTCCCTCTTCATAGCTGCTCGCTATAACCTTCTTCATAGCGTTCTCCAAAACAGCTCAAGAGAGAGTGGGCCTATTGTATCTAGCGTTGAATAAAATTCCTTCTGCACGGAATAAATTGGTAGGTTTGAATCCTGATAAAAGCACAATTAGTTAGCTGAGAAAAATTGGATCCAGCTGTCCATTGACAGTGCTTGAAAAACACCAATACACATTAATACCTCAGCACTGTCGGTAATGCATTCAGCAATAAATCTTCATTAACTCCTTCCTGCCTGGAACATTCTCTTGCATTCGAAAGCACAAGTAAAGCTGCTTTTATTTATTTCTGTTGCAATTGTCAAGAAAGTACATTTATGAAGCTGTTACAATAACAACTTGCATTTATGTAGCGTCTTCGTCGTCGTGAGCTGGCTCACACTGCTTTACGAGAACGTAACCGTGCGAACTTTGACGCTGAACCAAAGAAGGAGACATTATGATAGGTTGTTTGTTGACGCAGGGCTTTAAAAGGAGGCGAGAGGTGGCAAGGCGTAGGGGAGGAATTCCAGAGCATGAGACCCTAGACGGCTGAAGATAGATGGCTATTACAGCCAGCAGCTGTGAGCCAGAGGAAGTGGGGGTTGCACAAGATGCCAGAGTTAGAGAACACAGAGCTCTCTTGGAGAATTGGGGTGAGAGAAGGTTAGCAATGGGGAGAGGTGGAGGTATTTGAATACGAGGATGAGAGTTTTAAAATTGAACAAGACATTTAGTAAAGCTGTTGTACTTTTACGTATTCCTTCCCACATATGTATTTTGTGAAGCTATTGTGAATTAATAGCTACTTTTTATTGTTGACCTTCTTTAGGTCAGGCCCGGGGAGTTTAATACCCTGACATATCTGGGGTTAAATGCAGTTTATGTAGATAGGCAGCAGAGGTGAGGCAGGGTTGACAGCTGTGCAACTGCACTACAGAAACTGCTTTGTAAAAACACAAGTGCTGAGTCCTACTTAACTAGGCCAAACTGAAAGGCTCTCGAAGCAGAGCTGTAAGTAATTTCACTACGCAGCACTCGAAACTTTCCGAATCTGTCATCTCTCCAGTTCACTGTTTGTAAGTCTGATTCTGCCAGTGGATTCCTCTGGTGCTGTTTGTGTTATGATCGTGTTTTGTTGCAGGAACGTTGATGAGCTTTAGTCTAGGATACTTTATGAGCAATTTTTCTTTTATATCAGTGCACCGCACACCCCCTCCCCCCACCCCCCCATCCGTCTGTCACAGTCTGTCAATTTTAACGTTAAGACGTAACCCAATTTTAAGTAATGCAGTACGCAACACAATATAATGACAACTTTCATTTATATAGCACCTTTCACTTAGTTAAACACTCCCAAGGTGTTTCGCAAGACCGCTATCAAACAAAATTTGACATCGAACCCCCATAAGGAGATATTAGGGCAAATAAACAAAAGCTCTGGCAAAGAGCTTAGGTTTTAAGGAAGGAGAGGAAGATGGAGAGGATTAGGAAGGGAATTCCAGAGCTTAGCGCCTGGGCAACTGAAGACACGGCAGCCAATGGTGGAGCAAAAAAAAAAATGAGGGATGCGCGAGAGGCCAGGATTGGAGGAGCGCGGAAATCTGGGAGGGTTGTAGGCTGAGGTTTAGCAGGCAAAGCCATAGAGGATTTGAAAACGCGAATGGAAATGATAAAAATCAAGACTTTGAAGGATTGGGAACCAAAGATTTGAAAGGTTCTACAATCTGTCACTTGCCTCATAAATTTCAAATTTACTATTTGCCTACAATTTAAAAGCTGCCAAGTTCTTAGTTGGAGACTGGCTTGATGATATTCCCAATCTCAACAACCCTCCACTCCATTCTGTTCTCCCCCCTTTCCGGAAGGTGCACACTCTCTCTGGACTGCAACGTCATGAGGGCTGGCAGCTCTCCCAGCATCTCACCTCACCGACTGCTGCTCAGAGTGTCAGGTCAGAAAGTCGAGGGTTGGAAGGCTATTTGACTGTGGTATGCATCGGTCTCAGGCTCACCAGAAACCAGGATTTTCCAGCACTGGGCTGGCGTGGTCGCTGGATAGTGTTTAGAAGCAGGAACTTTCAACCCTCCCACCTACGAATGCCAAGACCAATTACGGAGAAGTCAAATGCTGCCCCTCCTGAGCTACCATCTAATATGGGCTGGCTAATGAGGATGCTATACTACTGCCTGAAATTCTCCAAAGAGACCTTTGTTTCGTTCACCGTCCCTGGTCTACTTGAATTTCCTCAGCCCGGCTTAGAGCTTAGCTTTAACATAAGAGCATAAGAAATAGGAGCAGGAGTAGACCATTCGGCCCCTTGAGCCTCCTCCACCATTCAATACAATCATGGCTGACCTGTCTCAAATCCACTTTTCCACCCACTCCCTATATCCATTGATTTCCTGAGAGAATAAAAATCTGCCTATCTCAGCCTCAAATATATTCAACGATGGAGCATCTGTTCCTTCTGGGGTGGGGAATTCTCAAAGATTCAGAGCCTTTAGTGTGAAGGCATTTCTCCTCATCTCAGTCTTAAATGATCGGCCCCTTATCCTGAGACGTGTTTTGGTATCCCCGAGCAGTGGAAACAATCCTCTCGGTGTCAAGCCCCCTTTCAGAGTCCTGTATGTTTCAATGAGATAGCCTCTTA
This sequence comes from Cetorhinus maximus, assembly GCF_964194155.1. Classification (NCBI taxonomy): domain Eukaryota; kingdom Metazoa; phylum Chordata; class Chondrichthyes; order Lamniformes; family Cetorhinidae; genus Cetorhinus; species Cetorhinus maximus. The sequence continues at coordinate 142,259,498 of NC_135884.1, read as the reverse complement.
TTCTTCAAAACTCCAGAGAATAGAGACCCAATTCACTCATAGGACAACCCTCTCATTCCAGGGACCAATCCAATGAACAATGATTATTGTGACTGACAGTAGTTTGGGGCAGTTTGACCCCGCGCCCCCACCTCACCTGTGGGACAGCAGTGCATCTTTCAGATGCTTGGGCCGGTTGTGGGTGTCTGGATCTGAGCTTGCTCAATAACAGCAGGTGGAAAAAGGAATGCGGCCAGTGAGGAAATACAAAACTTCAGCCCCGAAGCGCTCAGCTCCATTTGCATAAACCAGTGCCGACTGTGAAAACACTTACTTCAAAACCAAAATAATAATTTAGAACAGAAATTCTTGGAGTGTAACACTGTAATAATGGTCCCTGTCACTGGAGCTTTTAATTCGAGTTAACCACTGTTGACCTTGGTGTCCTTTCTATAGCGATAGCTGGCTTAATGTCACAGGCAACAGTGAGTCAGAAACTTGAGTCATTACTGTTCTCTTAGTGACAAGTTTGAACAGTACAAAACACGCTATCAGCCAACATGCATTAGAAGGAGTCTGGATCGCACCTTTTTTACTTTGCGCATGCCAAAGCTGTGGGTTTTTACTTCCCTTCTCAGACCCCCCACTCACCCATTCCTGGCCCCTCACTTTGACCTGCAGGAGTGTGCGACTTCTCACCCTTCCTTCAGGAGCCAAATTCTGACATGAAAACCTACCCAGGTAAGAGACTCTACCACTGTCCTCCAAGACCTGGGGTGGGGGGGTTGGGGAGGTGTAGGGCTGGGTTTCTTGGCCGTTCGGGGAGTAAAGGGCACCCAGGAGCTCGGGTTTCACCCTGCCTCTGCATTAGCACTGATCGGTTTGAGCTTGCCTGCTTCCAAGGTGTCGCTGCTGGCGTGTGTGTGACTGAGGAAATGTAACGCTTTTGAGAGAAACAGCCACTCGTTCACTGTTTCTCTTTTCAGCAGTGAGTTTCCCTCTTGTGAACCTAGCCAGCTATTATTAAGGCAGGAAAGTGGTTGCTAATACATAGTAGGGCAAATTGTATTTTAGTCCTTCATTGTGTGTATAGAGTGTCAGACTGGTGGGAGTAATGTGTTGGTGATCTGTCACGCAGACCAGTGAAATGACGCTGAAGTGGGCGAGGAGGGAAATTCCTGTCACAGTCTGAAGACAACTTTGTGGGTCACAGAGGCATTTTGACCTGGAGCTGAGGAAAGTGAAAGGGCCTTGTGTGAGGTCAGACCGAAAGAAAGGCAACTCGTAGAATGACACAGCAAAGAAGGAGGCCATTCAGCCCCTTGTGCCTTATGCCAGCTCTTTGAAAGAGCTGTCCAATTAGTCCCACTCCCCCTGCTCTTTCCCTCTAGCCCTGCAATGTCCACCATAAAGTACATGTCCAAAAGTTACTATTGAATCTAGCTCCAGCACCCTTGCAGGGAATGCATTCCAAATCACAGTGACGCCCATCACTTCAAGGTATTTCCGCCCTTCATTCCGCAAGTGATAGTCAAGAGGTTTTAATGTCAAATGCTTATTGGAACAGAAGGAGAATGGAGGAAGCTCTAGTTCTATGTCTTTTTTATTATTCTTCTTTCATGAGATTTTGGGCGTTGTTGGCAAGGTCAGCACTTGTTGCCCATCCGTAATTCCCCTTGAACTGAGTGGCTTGCACATGTCAGAGGGCGCTTAAGAGTCAAATGGGTCTGGAGTCACATGTACACCAGACCACATAAGGATGGTAGATTTCCTTCCCTGAAGGGCATTAGTGAACCAGATCAATGATAGGTGTCCTGGTCACCATCAGCAAGACTGGCTTTATAATTCCGATTTATTAACTGAATTTAACTTCCACAGTGGTGGGATATGAACCCATGTCCCCTGACCAGGGGCCTGAGTCTTTGCATTACCTGCCCAGTGACATTCCCACTATGCCATCGTCCCCAAGATGTCAGTGAAGCACATACTTAGGGAACTTCTTCCCTTCCATTTCACAAACATAGGCATTCCTCAGCACTTAAAATCTCGCCCGATGTTTCTAATCATGGGCAAGTCCAAAACTAGGCACTAATAAATCCAACAAAAAACTCAGGAGAAACTTCTTTACCCTAGAGAGCATTTAGAATGTGGGACTTTGCTTCCATAAGGAATAGTGGAGGTGAATAGAAGAGATATGTTTAAGGGGAAGCTAGATAAACACACGAGGGAGAAAGGAATAGAAAGATTTTTTCATTCTTTCACAGAATGTGGGCGTCGCTGGCTGGGCCAGCATTTATTGCCCATCCCTAATTGCCCTTGAGAAGGTGGTGGTGAGCTGCCTTCTTGAACTGCTGCAGTCCCTGTGGTGTAGGTACACCCACAGTGCTGTTAGGAAGGGAGTTCCAGGATTTTGACCCAGCGACAGTGAAGGAACAGCGATATATTTCCAAGTCAGGATGGTAAGTGGCTTGGAGGGGAACTTCCAGGTAGTTGTGTTCCCATCTGCTGCCCTTGTCCTTCTAGATGGTAGCGGTGGTGGGTTTGGAAGGTGTTGATAGGATTAGATGAAGTATGAGTGGGAGAAGACTCGTGTGGAGCATAAACAATACCATGGACCAGTTGGGCCAAATGGCCTGTTTCTCTGCTGTAAAATTCCGTATAATGCATTGGATTTTTCTGAATGCTTTTGAATTAGGCCTTTGAAGTACGTCGGGACATTATCTATTTAAAGGCTCTATATAATTGCGCATTGGTGTTGTAGAGTGGATCAGGAATCCAGTACAGTAGAATGAATGACAAGGGAGCTATTCTGTTGTTATTCAGAGGTTGAACCGGGTTAGCTGAAGTTATTTATCATGTTTGCCATGTCCCTATTTGATCTTAATCTCTGTAAATATGTGAGGTAATAAATTACTCTCAACACAAAAGATGCATGTGAGAGAGTGCGAGAGAGAGTATGATTGTGTGAGTGTGTGTGTGCGAGAGAGAGAGAGAAGAGTGTGTGTGGGGGAGAGAGTGTGTGTTTGTGGGAGAGTGTGTGTGTGGGAGTGTGTGTGTGTGGGAGAGAGTGTTTGTATGTGTGTGGGAGTGTGTGCGTTTGTATGTGTGTAGGAGAGTGTTTGTGTGTCTGTGAGAGAGAAGAGTGTGTGTGTGACAGCGAGTGTGTGTGTGTGAGGGGGAAGAGTGTGTGTGGGGGGAGTGTGTGGCAGTGTGTGTGTGTGTGAGAGAGAGAGTGTGTGCATGTCAGAGAGTTTGTGTGTATGATAGAGAGAAGTGTGTGTGTGTGTGTGTGTGTGTGCAGGAGAGTGTGTGTGTGGGAGAGAGAGAAGAGTGTGTGCGTGTGTGTGATAGTGAGTGTGTGTGCGTGAGGGAGAAGAGTGTGTGTGTGAGACAGCGAGTGTGTGTGTGGGAGAGAGAAGAGTATGTGGGTGGGGGGGAGTGGGGAGAGTGTGTGTGGGAGAGTGTGTATGTGTGTGTGTGTGTGTGTATGTGTGTGGGAGAGAGAGTGTGTATGCGTGTGTGTGCATGTGCGCGTGTGTGGGTGTGTGTGAGAGAGAGTGTGTGTGTGCGTGCGTGTGCGTGTGTGTAGGAGAGAGTGTGTGTGTGCATGTGTGTGGGAGAGAGTGTGTGTCCTTTGACATTACCAGGGTAAAGATGAAGGTTTTAGTCTTAGCGTTTGTTGTATTAATGTGAGGAGATCTTGTTTCACAAGAGAGGTGTTAACTGTCTGGGAAAACACTAACAAAATCAATAAGATGTCAGGATTGGCAGGTCCAGTTTTATTTACAATGTTCTTTAAATGGAGGAAGAATTTAAGATTCAGCATTCAGTCAATGGTCATATACTCATTATCGTTTTTTTCCAGCTATGATAGAAAACCTGCCTCCCTCTCTCGTGTTTAGGCCTATAATCACTCCTGAATTCAGTTACTTGTAGAGTATAATTCCACGGGTGCTAATAGCCATCCAGTAACCTGCCACAAATGGAAATTCTTCATCATATGTGAGCTTAAACAGTGGGTGTCGGGGCCGGTTGTTCACCTGTGGAAACCCTCACATTAAACACAGATCATGTCCTTGCACGACATCTGTGCATGCTCGGTGGACCGTGATCAGAAGCTGAACTCTTTCTAGCCCGGGACCCAGACCCCAATTGTAGTTCCCCCTCAGCCCCGCTCTCCCCCACCCCAGACACTGCCCTGGCAGGTATAACTGTGCATTACGTGTGATGGGTGGTAAATATTTGCGCCTTCAGCATTACTGTGAGGCTGTCCATGGCTGCAGGATAGAGTTAGCTCCCAACATAGCACATTACTATTCACACCCAGGAGACAGGAAGAGATAATAGAGAGTATGGAGCCACCCAGGCTGCGTGCTCAGGGCTCTGTCCCAAGCAGTGTTGGTTGGGGTTTAGGACTAAGTCAAGTCTCTGCCTTGACATCTTGGCTTTTTATTAAATTGAGGCAACTGAGGTGAAGGCACCACACCGGGCCTACTCTATGGGTCATCACCAAGGTTGAAATGAGTTAGTGAAATTTTTTTCTTTTTAATTCTTTCATGGGATGTGGGCAATGCTGACCATCCCTAATTGCCCTTGAACTGAGCAGTTTGCTCATTTCAGAGCATATTTAAGAGTCAACCACATTGCTGTGAGTCTGGAGTCACATAGTGGGAAGCTCAGGTAAGGGCAGTACATATCCCTCCCTTAAGGACATTAGTGAACCAGATGGGTTTTTACAACAATCAGTGATGTCTGTCATGGTCACCATCACTGAGACTAAACTCCAGATTTATTAATTGAGTTTAAATTCCACCACCTGTTGTGGTGAGATTCGAACCCATGTCCAAAGAGCATTAAGCTGGGCCCCTGGATTACTAATCCAGTAATATTACCACAATGCCACTCTCCAGGTATCAACCCACCAGATCTTGGAACTCTATACCCAACTCTTGATTTTTCCCCTCTGCTAATGTGCTTTGTCCACCGATCTCTCTGTATGAAGAGGGGCAAGTCAGCAGTTCATTGCAGAGCAGCGTTGCCCGAGGCCTAGGCCAAGTTACCTCTTTGTTCTCTACCATCTAGAAGGACAAGGGCAACAGATAGATGGGAACACCACCACCTGGAAGTTCCACTCCAATCCAGTCACCATCCGGACATGGATATATATCTCTGTTCCTTCACTGTTGCTGGGTCAAGCCCTGGAATTCCCTCCCTAACTGCACTGTGGGTGTACCTACAGCCCAGGGACTGCAGCGGTACAAGAAGGCAGCTCACCACCACCTTCTCAAAGGCAATTCAGGATGGACAATAAATGCTGGCCTGGTCAGTGACACCCACATTCCATGAATGAAAAAAAAAATGTAGTACCTATTGCAAGGTACCTGAGGTTTCCTGGTGGCCTGCACCTCCAATACCTTGGGCAGAGAGGATTGGAGAAAACTGAAAGAGAGGGTGCAGGACATTCTTTATGGTGAAATGTGAGTGCAGCCCTGAAGTGGTTAATGCCCTAAAGCCCACATTGGAAGCGGAGAAAGGTTTATGGTGCAGGAGAGGCCATTTGGCCCATTGTGTCCATGTTCGTTGCACCAAGGACTGCAGTGTTTGGTCATCCTTTGTGTGCCGGGGATAGAGGAAGTTCAGAGAGCAAAGTCGAGATTCCTGTTCAGGTGATAAGAGTGTTTGGGGTGGGCGGGGGAAGGGAAAGGGGGGGCGTGTGGGGCAGGGGCTGCTGTAGGGCCAATGCTCACACCCAGATTTTATGAGGCAGCAGCAGCCTCCCCCCCAAACTGCTTGTCACATGCTGCTGTTCAGTGTGTGTGTGTGTGTGTGTGTTTGTGTGTGTGTGTGTGTGTGTTTGTGTGTGTGTGTGTGTGTTGCACCATCTGTCAAGCAGATCTGCCGTGAGTTTCTAATGGAGGATCCTTTGTGAGCTCCCCAACCACAGCCCACGTGACCCGGTAACAGTCGCCTCGTGGCAATCGGGCCGACCTCAGCAGGTGTTTGGCGACAGTGGAACAATGCCTGTGTCTACACGAGCTGCTTATGCACAGGGATTATTTTAACTGTTAGGGTGCTGCTCACTTTACAGCAGGGGAAACCTGAAAAACCCACATCAGGAAGCAAGGGGAGGTAGCGAGCCCAGAATCCGGGGCCTAGCCCCATGTTAGGCCGTGAGAGCCAGGGGAGGGAGGGGGGTGGGGATCAACGGGAGGGAAGGAGAGGATAAAACAACAACAATTTTAGATTTATATAGCCATTTTATATAGCCTAGTAAAAACATCCTGGTCCCCATATTCTTCTGGAAAGTATGTGAGGGTTGGATCAGATCAGTCTCAGTCCACTCTCCCCTCAGTAGGGCTACGTCACATCAATAATAGTCACTTTGATTGTGTCACCAGAGGTCATTTAGTACTTGAGGAGCTAAGAGGAAGACAGTGTGCGGGGATAAGTGTAGGTTCAAAAGAGCAGGATTATAGGCTGGACTGTGGCCTGGGAAGCCGAGGGGATTCAATAGTCTCCTCATAACCTCCTCTCTGCAGCTTTCACACACAACAGTTGCATTTACAGGGTGCCATTTTAACATCATAAAACGCTGCAAAGTGCTTCACACGAGTGACTACCGCACCAAATTTGACTCCTGCCTCATAAGGAAGTCTTTAGGCCGGGTGACCGAAAACTTGGCCAAAGACAAAGGGCAGGGGTCCTAATCCAGGGCCAACCTATGCCATGCCAGGAAACATGGACAAGCCCTGGGGAAGGCCGAGAGATGTCACCTCTTGGGCACAGAGCACCCGGCAGATCGCTCTCTACCTCGGCCTTTTAATTCCAGGACTGGAGAGCATGACCACAGAGTCCCGCGGCTTACACCAGCCGGGAACCGAAACCTTATTTTCTCACAGTCGTACGAAGCTGTCGAGGGGGTCGGTGGGAGGAGGGGGTGAGATCGGTGTGGGTGGTGTTGATGTGGAGGAGGAAGCATTCAAGGGCTGAATGATGCAGAGCTGACTCAAAAGTATCGGGCTGCAGTAACTCTTCAACAGACTAAACAAGAACAACTGAGAGGTGACAGATGAGGCAGGGCCGGGGGATGGGGGGTAGGGGGGTGGGAGAGGGAAGCGGAAAGAAACTTCACTCATAGCGCAAGAACTGGCCGAGCTCCCCGAAGCCTGCTTACTAGTATCGGCAAGTAACCCTTTTTTTTTCATTTGAGCGACTCAATTAATGCGCAGCCTCCACTTGCCTGCAGCTGGGGTTTACCAGTCTGCTGAGTTGGCTGTGAGCTGCTTTCAGACGGTAGTTGTCCCCCCCCATTATAATGTGAACAGCTGCAGTAATGCCCTGGCTTGGTGCCCTGTGTTGACAGGCGTTACCTAGAAGAATAGTGTTTGCTGTTGCACAATGTGTATCACGTGACACCCAAGGTGCGTGGCTGGAGGGTGGTATACGCGGGTTTCCAGCCTTTACTGAAATGCTGCTTCAGTTTCTCGCCCACTTGAGCTAACTCGGAGAGAGTGTGGGCAGGTATGCCAGGTATTTTTCCTTTCACACCCCCCCCCTCTCCCACTTATCTCCCCATTCTCCCCCCGCCCCCCCTCAACCAGCCTCCTAATAAAAGATAGAACTTGCATTTACAAAAGAACATAAGAAACAGGAGCAGGAATAGGCCAATCAGCCCCTCTTTTCTCTTTTCCTCCTATAATCTGGTCACCTCATCCAGCTTTCATTCCTGTAGAACTTATTTCGAGCAACGATTTTTGCCAACTTCGGATCAGGGCTGACCTGATTGTGGCCTTAACTCCACTTTGCTGCCTGTCCCCCATAACCCTTGATTCCCTTGTCAATCAAAAATCTTTCTAACTCAGCCTTGAACATATTCGGTTACCCAGTCTCCGCTGCTCGCTGGGGAGAGAATTCCAAAGATTCACAACCCTCCCTGATGAGGTGAAGCATCCTCTCAGCATCTACCCTCTCAAGCCCCCTCAGGATCTTAGATGATTCAATAAGGGAGGCGGTGGTATAGCGGTATTGTCACTAGCTAGTATCCCAGAGACCCAGGGTAATGCTTTGGGGACCTGGGTTCGAATCCTTGGCAGATGGGAAATTTGAGTTCAATAAAAATCTGGAATTCAAGATTTGATGATGACCAATTGTTGTAAATACCCATCAGATTCACTAATCCCTTTTAGGGAAGGCAATCTGCCATTATTACCCGGTCTGGCCTACATGTGACTCCAGACCTACAGCAATGTGGTAAACTCTTAAATGCTCTAACAAGGGTGATTAGGGATGGGCAATAAATGCTGGCCTAGCAATGCCCACACCCCAAGAACGAACAAAAAAAAAATCACCTCTCATTCTTCTGAATTCCAATGAGTATTGGCCCAACCTGCTCATGTCTTTCCTCAAAAGATAACATCCTCATCCAGGAATCAGCCGAGTGAATCTTCTCTGAACCACTTACAATGCGGACACGATGGGCTGAATGGCCTCCTTCTGTGTTGTGATGATTCTGTGGCAATGCAAGTGAGGAGACCAAAATGGCACACAGTACTCGAGGTGAGGTCTCACCCATACAGCTGTAACACCTTATATAGCAAACTTCAATTTTACAGCCAATGAAGTACTTCTGAAGTATTGTGACTGTTGTAATGTAGGAAATGTGGCAGCCAATTTGCGCACAGCAAGATCCCACAAACAGCACCATGATAACGGCCAGACAGTCTGTTTTTCTAATGATGTTGATTGAGGAATAAATATTAGCCCGGATACCAGGGCAAGCTCCCCTACTCTACTTAAAATAGTGTCGTGGGAACTTCTACATTCACCTGAGAGGAGAGACGGGTCATCCGTTAAATGCCTCATTCTAAAGCACTCTTGCTAGGCTGTAGTTTTAAGGGGCCACATGACTCTCTGGGGATTTAAGTCGAGTAGTATTTATTTGTGTCCCAGGAAGGAGATAAAATTGTGCTTCACTCCCACCACTTCCCTTCCTGTTCACACAAACGCACCCAGCAGGGGTCACAGTGACATTGTTGGCAGCAATCTCACCCAGGAGCCATTGTGATTCTCGGCCACCCCTTCCCCCTCGCACCTCACCCCTCCCCACTCTGCCCCTCGATCCCTCGACCCCTCCTGCCTGTTCCTCGCTCCCTCACCCCCTCCTCTCCTCTCCCCTCCCCTCCCTTCTGCAAGTTCAGGAGCAGCAAGACCAAACATGGAAGATCAGCTAAATTGGCACAGGCCAGTAATTGAATGTGGGCCTTTTCTTATCATTTCCAAGCCAGGCGATTGATTGCATGTATTTATCAAACGAGTCATCAGGTCTTCATTTCTTCACGAGAAATTTCTTAGCAATTCCCCCATTTTGCTGAGTAATTGGGTGTTTGAAGCATGCCCCACCCCCCATTGTCCCCCACTCTCCCCCACTCTACCCCACTCCAGCCACCCCCTCCCCTCTCCCCCACACACCCTTACTCTCCCCACTTTCCCCCACACCGTCCCACTCCCACACATTCTCACTCCCTCCACTCTCCCACTCCCCCCATCACACAATCTTATGAACCAGGAGCTAAATTGTTAAACCAATGGCAGCCATCAATGAATTAATCCCCATTTGCAAGAGAAAAGAAAGAACTTGCATTCATATAGCACCTTTCACAACCTCAGGACATACCAAAGTGCTTTACAACCAATGAAGTACTTTTGAGGTATAGTCACAGTTGTAATGTAGGAAATGCACCAATCAATTTGCGCATAGCAAGCTTCCACAGACAACAATGGGATAACAACAAGATCATCGGCTTTAGTGACGTTATTGTCGCTGTGGGTCTTAGATGAGGTTGTCCGTGGTTAGGATTTACAGATATTGCTGAAGGCAAGGCTGTTGGTAAACTTTACTTTTTATTGAACATTCTACTAACTATGTTCAGTACTAGGCTGAGTACGAGGCTTCACATAGAACCATCTCTCAGCATACTCTGTTGCCATGTGGTCTGACATCACTAATGATGTAGACTGGCTATTTACATATTTAACAGTAACCCTTTACACTACGTTAGTGATGTCGATTGAGGAATATATATTGGCCAAGACACCATGTTCTTCTTCAGAAAAATACCATGGAATCTTTTATGCTTACTGGAGCAAACAGAGTCATCTGTTTAAAGTCTTGACTGAAAGTTGGCACTGCCAGCACAGCAGCACCCTCTCAGTGCTGCCCTGGAGTGTCAGCCTTCACTTTTGTATTCAAGTCCCTGGAGTGGGACTTGAACCCACATCCTTTTGATTTAAAAGTGCGAATGTTACCCACAGGTGAGACCCCAAGACACCTGTCACCAGGGTTTTCCAGGGCTCTTGGGTTCTGTTGGAATGCCACACGTACACTGAGTACATGTAATCAAGTACAAATTACTCAAACTTCAATTGTGCAAAGTGCCCCGACTTTCCCTAACATCCAGGAAGAACGACCCCCCTCTTGCTTAAATATTCTTCCCCATGGTGCAGAGACACTCACAGGAGTGAACGCTGTTCTTTCTTTGCCTGTTTTGTCCTTTTGCTTTTCCTGTTTTTTATTTGCAGCATTTTTGACAAGAACTGCATGCTCTGTGCTCCTCAGGGAATTAATACTGATTTCCCTTCTCGATCATGAATCTTCTCATTTTTTTGGGCTGTGGGGGAATCTAACATTTGGAGGGCAAATTTACAGAGTTCAAGAAAAGCTCAGCAGTTTCTCACTCCACGTTTTCCTACTCAAATTCGGAAACCGTGCCGTTTTGTCTTGTGACATTTTTGCCGTGTGTTTGTGGAGTGAAGCATTTGCTTATTTAGGTTTTCCTGGTCCCTCCCATTTTCTCTGCCCACCCCTCCCTGCAGAGCTGCTTCTGAGTGCGGTTCGATGGAGCAGACCCTTTATTTCTGCTTGCTGCTCACTGGCTGTTTGTCTTAAGTTTTTAAATCTGCTTATGCGCTTTAAGTCACTTACTTGACGGTTTAAGTATTAGAAGTAAATACAAACCAGAGAGAAACAGCCAGTGAGAGTTAGCAGATAAGCCGTTTATCATGTGTGAACCCCACGAGGTAAATAGACTGCAGGGAAAATAAAAGAAAGTCTTGTGTTTCCATGGCAGCCCAAAGCACGTTGAGCCAGTGAAGTACCTTCAAAGTACAGTCACTGTTTTACCTTATGAAATTTGCCAATTTGTGCACAGCAAGCTCTGACAAATAGTAATGAGGTAAAATTATCAGATAATCTGTTTTTGTGATTTTTTTTGACGAGGGAAAATATTGACCAGGAACCTGGGGGTGGGGAGCTACCTTTCTCTTTAAAATAGTGACATGGGATCTTTTACATCCATCTGAGACCCAGTCTCATCTGCCCACGCCGTGCCCTCTCAGTGCTAAACTGGGGTATCAACCGGGAGTGCTGCCCACTGAGCCACGACCGACACTTTGGCTGGAACGGTATTCCGGCCAACCCTGACTTTGTGCTCACCCTGATATGGGTATGTGGGCACTTCCCACCCACCCATGCGGGTGGAGGGAAGCGCGAGCGTTTACCTGCTCCCTAACAGAAGGGCAGATCTTGTTGTTTGGATGGTCTCGCCTCCTGAATTGAGGGGAAGCTGGCTCCAACAGGGAAGAGTAACACATCTGGAGAACACGTGGCGATGATGCCCCAGCCAAATATTTGAACTGTGCCACAATTAGCAGCTTTTAAACAGCAGAGGGCAGGGATGACCCAGAATATCCAGTTCGGAGGAACGCACAGTCTTCAGGAAATGCAGGGGTCATTTGAGCAGGGGATTCCGAACCTGATTCTCTCCACATTACTCCAGACAGAGAATGCACCTCAAGTTGGTCCAGTTTATTTCTGTTTTGCCAAGTGTGCTGTAACCCCAACATTTTGAGTTTTAAGTCCCCCATTTAAGGGTATGCGATGTAGTAACCTGAACCTCCTGCAGGGAGCACTACCGTGCGCAGGTGGTGTTTAGTAATGAGACACATAGCTTGAGCCCTCTGCCCGTTTTCAAGTGGATATGTAAAATAGATTTTGTTCAAAACACTCCCAGTCATGGGTGATGTGCAGCAATGGACCAAATTAGGCTGTTTGCCATCTAAATGACTGTGAAATGATGTTAAATGGCACCAGAGTCTGAACTTGACTTTATTCCACCAGTTGGTGAAACTGAATTAAAAGGGAGATTAGAAAAGAAAGTCTCCACACAGCGGGTGGTCAGAATGTGAAATTCTTCTTTAGTAGCCACTGTTGAAACAGCCCCCATAAATGCTTTTAAAAGGGAATTTGATAGTTGCTTGAAATGAGGAGTATTAATCAAGACAGAGTGCAGCCGGGAGAATGGGATTAGATTAGGCGAGTGTAGAGTGATTTGAGATGGCCCGGGGACATTAAAGCTATCCAACTTAATTCTCCATATGAGATAACCAAGTTGAATTTGGTGTCTCCATCCCAGGGGATAAAGCAGTTTCTTGGAGCTTGTCTCAACAGATCCCTGGAGGCGACCTGTATATCTCCAGTACTTTCTCCTGACTCTCTGGGAATAATGTGGGAAGGATGTGTTGAGGTAAAAGATCAGCTATCATCTTACTGAATGGTAGATTTGGCTGGAAGGGGCAAATTGCCTACTCCTGCTCCTATTTCTCCTGTTCCCTCTCTCTGCCACACGCACACACACATACAGGGGATTCCTGTGAGTTGTGTGCACCTTGTCTGCAGGTTAGTTTGACGAAGGAATTGGAGTTCAATATTTGTGGAACAGCACAATGCTCATCTCTCCCAGCAAGTCTTCACCCTCTCCTTGGGACTGAAATGGCCCACTTGGAGCATGGCTATGTGGGAGGGGTGGGGCATGGACTGGAGTTTGCCATTCAAGAATGAAAAAAAGATATAGGTGAATCAACAGGAGATGATAGCTTGGAAAATTTATAGTCACACTTGTTAATCCCTCAGTGTGGCTCAAAGCACGAACTAAACTTGGGACTGAACCAACACTCCCCATCAGACCTAACTTGGTGTTATAAAATGTTGGTGGTGGTAGTCCAGATAACTCAGGGAGGTGGGTTGCTGCGGCAACATGCGTTTCCTCCTCCAGCCTCTCCCATCCTGTGTCACTCCCAGTGCCCTCGTGAAACTCAAGCTGGTTCATTGCGTGAATGTTATCGCTCCACCTGATTTTCTGCTGGCCTGCACTAGACTTTCCCTTTACCATTCCTTCCAGCATCATCTTTTCTGTGCCATTGCTTCATGCCACTTGCCCAAAACAAAAAGTATTCCAACTTCTGTCCGTCTGCCACTAATAACAATCTGCCTGTTGTTGCCAACTCCCACCTGTTGCAGTATCCACTCATTTGGATGTCTGTCGGTCCATTTTGCCCTGTCATCCTGAGCATCCCTCAGAAACGCCAGAGCTCAAAAGGACCAAACTTTTTTCCTGTCTGTTGCTTTCATGGTCCGACATTCTGCGCCACAGGGAAAACCAGTGCTTTAAAAAGCTTAAGGGTTAGTCGTTTTCCTGATAGATTTATGTTTCCAAACGTTAGCCCATGCAGTCAATGCTTGTTTGGCCATCCCGATTCTGCGTTCAATTCCTTTATGACTATTCAGTTGATCATTCACGTTGCTGCCCAGGTGGGTAAAACTGGTGACGTAATGTGAATGGTGGAAAGGTGAATCCATAAAATGTTCTGGATACACAGGGGTGATTTTCAAATCTGTAACCTCATTTTAGGCTTTGAGTAATGTGATAAAATAGACAAATACAGCTCAGCTCAACCCCCTAATTAGATCCCAGCCTTGCAATCACTCCCGGGTGTCCATAATTCTTTATTTAATGCATCTGAACTCCTTAAATAGATTAAAGCCGTGGAATCACTCCAGGGTATTCATCATTCTTTATATGATTTCTAATAACGATCGCCTCATTATGCTAATCTCCTTTTTAATGTTCATATAATCTTTTTTATTTTTTACTTTTTTATGCTTCCCTTCCCAGTGCTAAGTTGCCCCTCGGCCAAAGGCATTTTGAGGCTGGGAGGGGAGGTAGGGACCTGTACTGAGGCCGGTGTCCCTGCCATCCTAGGAAGTGACTTTAGGTGTATGCTCCATTGTGCTGCAGTGCTGCTAAGGTCCACAACAAATACCTGCATTTATATAGTGCCTTCATTGTGGGAAAAATCTCTCCAAGCCCTCCACAGGAACGATTCTCAATTGCAATTTGACATTGAGCCGCCTAAAAGGTTAGTGGGACAGATGGCCAAAAACCTGGGCGTAGAGGCCCACTTAGGGGGACAGAAAGGTTGGATAGACTTGCGTTGTTTTCGTTGGAGCAGAGAAGACTGAGGGGTGACCTGATCGAGATGTACAAGATTATGAGGGCATGGACAGGGTGGATATGGAGCAGTCCTGTTCCCCTTATTTGAAGGGTCAGTCACAAGGGGACATAAGTTCAAGGTGAGAGGCAGGAGGTTTAGGGGGGATGTGAGGAAAAGCTTTTTTACCCAGAAGGTGGTGACGGTCTGGAATGCTCTGCCTGGGAGGGTGGTGGAGGCGGGTTGCCTCACATCCTTTAAAAAGTACCTGGATGAGCACTTGGCACGTCCTAACATTCAAGGCTATGGGCCAAGTGCTGGTAAATGGGATTAGGTAGGTAGGTCAGTTGTTTCTCAGGTGTCGGTGCAGACTCGATGGGCTGAAGGGCCTCTTCTGCACTGTGTGATTCTGTGATTCTGGGACAGGGAGGCAGAGAGATTTAGGGAGGGCTCTACAGAGCCTAGGGCCTAGGCAGCTGAAGGCATGGATACTAATGGCGGAGCGATTGAAAATAGGTCAGAATTGTAGGAGAGCGGAGATTTCAGATAGCTGTCGGAGATTACAGAGGTAATGAAAGGGGGCGAGGCCATGCATGGTAATTTTAAAATCTAGGCATCACAGGTCACAAGCCAACGTCGGATAGCAAGCATAAACTGGAGTTATTGCATCAGTTCCTCTCTTCACTTTAACCGGCTTCCATAGCTGCCAACCTGCCCTTTGATGCACGTGTCAGCCAAGTCACAGGCCAGGAATATCCGTGCCCGTTGGCATCAGGCGTGTTTGGTGGCGTGAGTGGACAATATGGCGCAATCGGTTTCACAACAGCGTGAAACCAGTTTGCGATCGTCCGCTCAGCCCACCGATGGCGGACCGCATTTCCCACCATCGGACATCAGGAACCTCATTGTAATACATCAGCATATCATTATTAGACCAGCCCACCAGAATCGTCTGCCCACGTCAACGGGAAAACACACCGATGTGTTTCACAACAGCACAAAAAAACATAGAAACTAGGAGCAGGAGTAGGCCATTCGGCCCTTTGAGCCTGCTCCGCCATTCAATATGATCATGGCTGATCCTCTATCTCAACGCCATATTCCCGCTTTCTCTCCATACCCCTTGACGCCCCTAATATCCAAAAATTATCAATTTCTTTCTTGAACATACTCAGTGACTTGGCCTCCACAGCCTTCTGTGGTGGAGAATGACACAGGATGACACCCTCTGAGTGAAGAAATTTTCCCTCACCTCAGTCCTAAATGGCCTGCCCTGTATCCTGAGACTGTGGCTCCTGGTTTTAGACTCCCCAACCAGGGGAAACATCCTCCCTGCATCTAGTCTATAGAATTTTATACGTTTCAATCAGATCCCCTCTCATTCTTCTAAACTCTAGTGAATACTGGCCCAGCTGAACCAATCTCCTCATACGACACTCCTGCCATCCCCAGTATCAGCCTAGTGAACCTTCGCTGCACTCCCTCTATGGCAAGTATATCCTTTCTTAGGTAGGAAGACTAAAACTGTATGTAGGTGTGGTCTCACCAAGGCCTTGTATAACTGCAGTAAGACATCCCTACTTCTGAACTCAAATCCTCTTGCAATGAAGGCCAACATACCATTTGTCTTCCTAATTGCTTGCTGTACCTGCCTGTTTACTTTCATTGACTGGTGTACAAGGACACCCAGATCCCTTTATACATCCACATTTCCCAATATATCACCATTTAAATAACACTCTGCCTTTCTGTTTTTCTCACCGAAGCTTTTATCTTCACATTTATCCATGTTATACTGCATCTCCCATGTGTTTGCCCACACACACAACTTGCCTAAATCGCCCTGAAGCCTCCTTGCATTCTCCTCACAACCCTGCCCAGTTTTGTGTCATCAGCAAACTTAGAAATATTGCATTTGGTTTCCTCATCCAAGTCATTTATATATATTGTGAATAGCTGGGGCCCAAGCACTGATCCCTGTGGTACACCACTAGTCACCTCCTGTCATTAGGAAAATGACCCATTTATTCCCACTTTCTGTTTCCGGTCTGTCAACCAATTCTCAATCCATGCCAGTATTTTACTCCCAATCCCACCTGCTTTAATTTTTCCCACTAGCCTCTTATTTGGAACCTTATCAAAAGCCTTCTTGAAATCCAAATACACTACATCCACTGGTTCTCCCTTATCTATTCTACTAGTTACATCCTCAAAAAATTCCAATAGATTAGTATGATTTTTAGCATGATTTCCCTTTCATAAACCCATGCTGACTTTGTCTAACCCCGTTAATGCTTACCAAGTGTTCTGTTACCAAGTTTTATAATAGGCTGTAGCATTTTCCCCAATACTGATGTTAGGCTAACTGGTCTGTAGTTCTTTGTTTTTTCTCTGCCTCCTTTTTTAAATAGTGGGGTTACATTTGCCACCCTCCAATCTGTAGGAACTGCGCCAGCGTCTATAGAATTTTGGAAGGTGACCACCAATGCATCCAATATTTCCAGGGCCACTTCCTCTAGTACTCGGGATGTAGATTATCAGGCCCTGGGGATTTTTCAACCTTAAACCCCATTAATTTCTCTAGCACCATTTTTTTACTAATACTGATTTTCTTCAATTCCTCTCTCTCACTAAATCCTTGGTTCCCTAACATTTCTGGGAAATTATTTGTGTCCTTTTTTGTGAAGACGGAACCAAAATATGTGTTCAATTCTCCTGCCATTTCTTTGTTCCCCATTATAATTTCCCCTGTTTCTGACTGTAAGGGACCTACATTTGTCTTCACTAATCTTTTTCACTTCACATATTTACAGAAGCTTTTACAGTCAGTTTTGATGTTCCCTGCAAGTTCACTCTCATACTCCATTTTCTCCTTCTTGATCAATCTTTTTGTCCACTTTTGCTGAATTCTAAACTGCTCCCAATCCTCAGGCTTGCTGCTCTTTCTGACAATTTTATACGTCTCCACTTATACTATCCCTAATTTCTTTTGTAATCCATGGTTGAACCACCTTTCCTCTTATTTTTGCACCAGACAAGAATGAATAATTGTTGTAAATCTTACATATGTTCCTTAAATATTTGCCATTGCCTATCCACCGTCAACCCTTTTAGTAAGGTTCCCCAACCCATCATTGCCAACTCGTGCCTCATACCCTCATAGTTCCCTTTATTTACATTCAGGACCCTAGTTTCAGAATCAACTTCTTCACTCTCCATCATAATGAACAATTCTATCATTTTATGGTTGCTCTTCCCCAAGGGACCCCACACAACAAGATTGTTAATTAATCCTTTCTCATTGCGCAATACCCAGTCTAGGATAGCCTGCTCTCTAGTTGGTTCCTCAACACATTGGTCTAAAAAACCATCACATACACACACCAGGAAATCCTCCTCCATAGTATTATTACTAGTTTGGTTTGTCCAATCTATATGTAGATTAAAGTCACCCATGATTAAAGTTGTACCCTTACTGCATACGTCTCTAATTTCCTGTTTAATGCCTTCCCTTACATCTCCATTACTGTTCGGGGGCCTATAGACAACCCCCACCAATGTTTTCTGCCCCTTGGTGTTTCTTATCTCTACCCAAATAGATTCCACATCATGATTTTCTGAGCCAATATCCTTCCTCACTGCTGCATTCATTTCCTTCTTTACCAACAATGTTACCCCAACTCCTTTCCCTATTTGTCTGTCCTTCCTAACTATTGAATACCCCTGGATGTTCAGTTCCCATCCTTGGTCACCCTGCAGCCATGTCTCCGTAAGTGCAACAATATCGTAACATAAGCAATGCATACCTGGCGGGCTGCACTTTGCTCGGAGCTTCAAGGTTTGTTTGCCTGCCTTGCTTCGGTCAGCACTCGCACTTATCAGCGCCAGGCTTCACAGACAGCACCATATCACTTTTAGGGGGGCTCACAGCAGGTCTCTACCTACCAGACCAACCACGTGTGGGTGGCTTTTCAACGGCTGCAGGGCTAGGGCTTGCTTGGGGAAGGGGGAGGAGTGGCATGAGGCAAGGGAAGAGGCTGCAGGACAAGCGCTGTACTGGGGAAGGAAGATATCGCAGGGTGTGTGTGGGGGGCACATGTTGACCTGTACAAGTGGCCTCAAGATGGTGAGGGCTGAGGAGGCAGCTCCAGAGGAGACGAGGCCAGATGGACATGTGAGGGTGTGTGTGTGTGAATGGGTGGTGATGTCCCTTGAGTTGGCAGTGAGTGAGATGCCAGTGAATGTGTGATGGGCTTGAGTGTGAGAGTTTAGAGTGATGAGATGGTTTCCTTACCCTGGCTGCACGGATGAGATCAATTATCCTCTATCTGCATTGGATGGCCAACCTCTCCTGTGCAGCATTGGCACTGATCATTACTGCCACCTCCTCCCAAGCCTGGTTGGTCACGCCGCTGCCCACCCTGTGGCCAGAGCGGGGGTAGAGGGCACCATTGTGGCAAGGCCTCTACAGCATCCGAAAGGCGTTCAGTGACGCTTCACTAAGCCTGGGGACTGCTGTCTTTTTACCTTTCGTGGGCATCATCCCTGCAGTAGTTGTCGGCTGGAAGCGCTGAGATGTGTGCGCATGGCTGGACTTTAAATATGGCGGTCGGCGTGATGAAGCAGCGAGGTGATGGCGTGGCGGGCGAATGAGAGCCCGCCCGCCATTGAAACGGCGTGTTTCCCGGGAATGCACAACTAATGCGGCGGGTTTGGAACGACGCGGCGTGAAAAGCTGCCATTGTGCTACCGCGCTTGGCGCAAATCTGGGACGATTCCGCCCACCGTGTCAGCAGGCCATTCCGCCGTGGGAGGCATTGTGGCTGAGCTGAGCCCTGCGATCACCGCGACATCCAAGCCCTGTGTGGGCTGGGAGTCACTGGTTAGTGATCAGGTGCTGCAGCTCTGAATGACCCTGTTGCCTTCTTTAACTGGGCGTGTGCAGTGGGATCAGCCTTAACAAGCTTCCTGCTGAGACGAGCTAACCCAGAACAGTTGATGGAGCGGTGTCGAGCAGCCTTCCAGGATGAAGGAAGGTTCGGGTTTGTTCAACAGGAACAGCCTGTCTGCTGCCTCACCCTGTTTTTCAGTGCCAATCCTTCCAGTGACACCCTTAAGCTAATCACAAAATGCTGTTAACCAGGCACATGCTTCCCCTTTTGTTCTAATGTGGGCTGCAGCTCTGACCAGCTGCAGATTAATGCAAAATTTAAAGCAAATTACTTAAATCAACATCGTGTATATGGCCCGTAGCCTGTGACCAGATTTCATTTTATTTGCGTTTGCTTGATCCTTCCTTATTGTCTCCAATGTGTTTGATGCTATCAGCATTTCTGCCTCTTAGTACCAGATAGATTAATGTTCGCTAACCCTGTGGAGGATCACTTTGGATTGTTTCTGACATTATTTGAAGCTGCCACTTAGCTCCCTCAGCCTTTCTGGCTCCGTTACTTCTAATATAAACCAGCTGCAGAGACAGAAGCCACTCTCTCTGTGAGAGAGGCAGGCATTCATATATGAGTAAAAGGTCAGGGCCTAGGAAATTAAATGTTCATAAATGGAGGCCCGAACGCTTTAAAGTGTAGGCCACGACCATTTGATCTCATTAACGTTTAATACCTATCAATGCTACTCCTGGCAGGTTCGGGCCTCCGCTTAATTTGACGGGTGTTAAGGAAGAATGATTAATAATTGGTGTAGCTGGGGACATGCTTTTATCACGTTACCTGAAAAAGGGCTGCTTGAGCAGTGGGCCGTGTGTCAGAAAGCAGGACAGTTACTAAGGTCATGTTAGTGAATTTGAGAGGTCTTTCTGGTGTCGCACTGCGGAATGCCAAGCTAATTTCCCATCTGCTCCATGACCACACCGTCAAAAGTTTGCTGTCCACTAAAAGCTCTTTTGACCTAACCTATGATAATAATAAAAATATATATGATTTACAGTGTCAACTCAGAGCAAAATCAAACACACTCACTGCTGTCCGAGAAAAGTGTTCAATGATTTGGAAATGTGAAGTAACTGGCGATTTGTGGTCTCCTTTTCAGTCACCGATTAGTAGATTAGTCAAGCAAGTTGAACGAATGAGGAACATCTTTTTAAGTTGGTTTTTTTTTTGTCCTATCTTTTGAAGTGTATTTTGTTTCTATTCCTCTTAATACCATCCAAATTGTCTGACTCCCAGCCCTGTGACTCCTAACCACCATTAAACCACCCTGGCCGTCTGACTCCCAGCTCAATGGATATCGAGGCAACTTATGAGTGGGCTGAGGGTAGTTTGGTGCATGCACTGTTTGACCAAGCCAGTACATGTCCGCCTCCCACTTGAGCCCTGGTGTTAGCTGTGACTCAGTGATAGTGTCCACGTCTCCTAAGTCAGAAGGTTGTGTGTTCAAATTTCCGCACCAGAGACTTGAGAGTAAAATCTCAGCCATTCATGCAACACGGAGTGAGTGCTGCAGTGTCAGAGGGGCAGTCTTCCGAATGAGAGGTTAAACAACGATCCCATTTTCCCCTAAGTCGGAAGTAAAATCGAATCCCATGTCATTCTTTGAAGAAGAGCAAGGGGGGGTTCTCCTCTATGTCCTAGCCAATGTTTATCCCTCAAACAACATCAATCAAAAACTATTATCTGGTCGTTTATCTTATTGTTATTTGTGGGGCCTTGCTGTGCACAAACTTGCTGCCACATTTCCTACATTGCAACAGTAGCTACACTTCAAAAATACTTAACTGGCTGTAGAGGGCTTTGGAATGTTCTGAGGTCAGAACAGGCACTATATAAATGCAAGTCTTTCTTTTCTTTCACTTACTATTGGCTGTAAAGGACTTTGGAATGTCCTGAGGATTATGGTAAGCCGTTTTATAAACACAAGTCATTTTTTTTCTTTGTTTTTGGTACGTTATCATATCGCAGGTTGGCAGCACAAAGTGCTGACATCAGCTTACGTGAAATAAAAGCGGAAAATGCTGGAAAAGACTCAGCAGGTCTGGCAGCATCTGTGGAGAGAGAAACCGAGTTAACGTTTGACTCTTCTCCAGAGTTTATGTGAGATTGGCGCCTGGATTTTCTGATTGGGTGTAATCCCATTGATTATGAGTGGGTTCTGTTAACGGTAAAACCAAAACATGAACTTTGGAGTGGTGGAAGTGAATAGCACAGATCTATTTAAGGAGAGGCCAGGTCAGTAGACGAGGGAAAAAGGAAGAGAAGGGTGAGGTGAAATAGGGCGGGAACAGACTCGTGTGGAGCATTATAACCAGCACAGACTGGTTGGGCCAAATGGCCTGTTCTAAATTTCTCCCTGAAATCTAGGCTAGAGATCACCAGATTGAACAGGCCTCCATATATATAAGCTCTACAGGTTTGACTGCACCTTGCATAACTTCTTGAAACTTAAAAAGGTAAATAAAGAGATCGGTGCACGTGAAATGCTAGGATCTACTTAATTGAAGAAATGGATTGTGTCCTTTTGGGGGAAGGAGGGGTTACGATTAGGATCTTGGCTCTGCGGCCTCCGAGTTTTAATCTTGCTCTGATGCCCTGAGTTTTCCTTGTGTTCTACAAGCTGACGGAGCGGAATGGAAACAGGACTGATTGATATGAGCAGCACTGGCGTGAAGTGACATTTCAAAAACCAATTACTGACCGCATCTGTGTATCCCAACAGCCAGCAAACTAAAACAGATGAAAGAAAGACCTGCCTTTATATAGCGCCATTCATGACTACTGGGCGTCCCAAAGTACTTGACAGCCATTGAAATGCTTCTCACGTTTAGTCACTGTTATAATGCGGAAATAGAGCAGCCATTATTTGCGCACAGCAAGATCCCACAAACAACAATGTGGCAATGACCAGATAATCTGTTTTTTAGCGATGCTGATTGAAGGATAAATATTGGCTAGAGCACCAGGAACAACATTCCTGCTCTTCTTTGAAATCATGAGATCTTTCACATTCTTCTGAGAAGGCAGATGAGGCGTTGGCTTAGTGTTTCGTCCAAAAGATGGCATCTCCAAGAATGCAGCACTCCCACAGTAATGTGCTGTCAGCCTAAACCTTTGTGTTCAAGTCTTTGTAGTGGGACTTGAACTCACAACCTTATGATTCTGAGGTACGAGCGTTTGCTTCCAGGGTACTCCATTGACTGTAAGGTGCTTTGGGACATCATGAGGTTGCGAAAGGTGCTATGTAGAATGCAAATTCTTTCTTACTGTAGTGAGAAACCATGCTGAGTAAATACCTCTTCCGGGGAGCTATCTCCATGAATAGCCTTGCCACCCTAGAAACTGCTCGGTGTGTTGGTAGGTTCACAGCTTCTTAGAAACAGGATCATGAGGTTAAGGAAAATCCCTAACCGGCCTCCCCTTGGAGCACTGGCTGTGCACCTGGCACTCATGTGACCAATAAGTTTGGAGAGGTCGTCCTCATGCTGGAAATTTCTCCTGACTCCATTTGGGTCCGTGCCAACTGACATGCAAAAAACCAATATGGAAATCTTCCTATCTACATAAACAGTAAAATAGCAGGATGTCATTTTACAGGCAAATGTTTGGACAGTGTAGCTGGTATGTTCAAACACAAAAGTGAACACTAGCAAAGCAGGTTGAACTTGAAGTTAATGGGTTACGTGCTTTCAGACAGCAACTTGCATGACCTCAGGAAACCCCAAAGCATTTTACAGCCATTTGAAATATAGTCGCTGTAGTAATGAAGAGTATAAAACATTCCTGTGTTAAATCAACTTTCCTGCCTTCACTAACATTAAAGGGCACTGATTTGTTTTGTGTATTTTCAACTGACAACTGCCTTTAATATGGAAAAACATCCCAAGATATTTCATCAATGGGAGCGGGTGAATGAACACTGAGCAGGAGTTAGGGGAAATGATCAACGATGCGTGTATTGAGGAAGTGGGCGCAAGATGCACTAAGGTCAAATGGCTCATGTGTGTCAGTCATGGTTCAGTTAGTAGCACTTTGGCTGTGAATCGCAAGGTTCAGGGTTTAAGTCCCACTCCAAGTCTTGGGAACAAAAATCAAGGTTGACACTCCAGTGCAGCAGTGAGGCTCTTAGAGGTGCCGTCTTTTGGATGAGACGTTAAACTGAGACACCATTTGCCTGCTCAGGTGAATGTACAAGATCCCACAGCATTATTTTGAAGAAGAGGACGGGAGTTATCTCTGGTGCTCTGACCAATATTCATCCCTCAATCGACATCACATAAGCAGATGATCTGGTCATGATCACATTGCTGTTTGTGGGAGGTTTCTGTGTACAAATTACCTGCTGTGCTTCCTACATTCAACAGTGACTACACTTCAAAAGTACTCCATTGGCTGCAAAGCACTTTGTGATGTCTGGTGGTCATGAAAAACGCTATGTAAATGCAAGTCTTTCTCTTTGACCTGAAGAAGATTGCAGAGCGCAGGGCTGTGATGGCTGAAGGTTCCGTCGTTGAGTGGGATGGAGGGAAGGGGAAACGGTGAGTCAGGATGGGGTGAAGGTTGGCAAGTGGGACATTGCCCCAAAGATGTAGAACCACCAGAGGTTGGTGAGGAATAAAGGTTCCAAGATAAAGACATCTATGAGGCAGCTCTCAAATGATATATTTTGGGATGTGAGCATTACTGGTGTCACAGACAGAATTTGTGTTCATATTTACCGCCCATGATCAGTAAGTTGGTATTTAACAGGTGTGTGTTTTCTTACCCTTGGAGTCTGTCCCAATTAAGTGATTCGGCAGCAAGCTTTTGTGAGTTTAAAAATAGAGATTATTTATTATCACACACTTACCCCGAAATGTCGCAACATTTCACTCACATGTATCACCCACACAAATATTAGATACAAATGTTGCTGGGCTAGTAATCCAGGGGTCTAGACTAATGCTTTGGGGGTATGGGTTCAAACCCTGCCATAGCAATTAATAAAATCTCGAATTGAAAGCTAGTAACCAAGAAACTATCGTCAATTGTCATCAAAAAAAACAATCTGGTTTATTAATACCAGTCTGGCCTACATGTATAAAACAAAAACAAAAATACCTGGGAGAACTCAGCAGGTCTGGCAGCATCTGCGGAGAGGAACACAGTTAACATTTCGAGTCCGAATGACCCTTCAACAGAACTAAGTAAAAATAGAAGAAAGGTGAAATATAAGCTGGTTTAAGGGGGGGGGTGGGACAAGTAGAGCTGGATAGAGTGCCAGTGATAGGTGGAGATAACCAAAAGATGTCACGGACAAAAGGACAAAGTGGTGTTGAAGGTGGTGATATTATCTGAGGAATGTGCTAATTAAGGGTAGAAAGCAGGACAAGCAAGGTACAGATAGCCCTAGTGGGGGTGGGGTGAAGGAATCAAAAAAGGCTAAAAGGCAGAGATAAAACAATGGATGGAAATACATTTAAAAATAATGGAAGTAGGTGGGAAAAGAAAAATCTATATAAATTATTGGAAAAAAAGTGGGGGGGGGCGGAATCGGAAAGGGGGTGGGGATGGAGGAGAGAGTTCATGATCTAAATCATGGCCTACATGTGACTCCAGACCCACAGCAATGTGGTTGGCTCTTAACTGCCCTCTGAAATAGTCTAACAAGCCACTCAATTCGAGGCCAATGTGGATGGGCAACGAATGCAGGCCATGCCGGGAATAATTAAAAAACACACTGTTTGGCTGTTGCATCGCAAATTCTATTGTTATTTAATCTCTCCTGCCCTCCAGCCTATCACACATCTTTTCCTTCGTTCTTCCTGTCCCCTCTCCCTTCCACAGGCTTAAAAACCCTTACATTTCTATCTTTTTTTACTATTATTTTCTGAAACGTTAACTCTGTTTCCCTCTCCTACTGAGTTTTTCCAGCATTTTTTCGGCCTTGCCTCAGGGTTACTTCCCTTATCACTGCCGTCCCACCATTCCCTCATCCTAGTTTTTCATCCTACTACCTTGAGTACCCTGGTCCCAGTAGCAGGATCCTAGATCCACACTGGCCTCATGATTCTGGAGCTGAAAAAGAGGCGCCGGATGCAGCAGCGTTTAAAAAAATGCCGGAGCTGCTTCATGGGCACCGGTCTGCGGAATCGGAATTAAAAGATCAACATTACATCCCATAGACGTCGGGGTGTAAGTCAACCTTCGAAGCCTCGAAAAATCCCTCCAAAAACGAGGGTCAACTCACACGCTGAGTGTAAAATGAACCGCTGGTGTGGTTGGTCGCCATCTTTGTTGTTTGGCACATGGGGTCTACTCTGTGTGGGTGTGTGTTAAACCCCAGTGCACTTTTGCAACACTGCCTGTATCACCTGCTTCATCTCTTGTGCCATGTTATAAGGTATCCGTAAGTAAAAAAACCCATTTGTGGCTGAAAAATTGAGGCTGACTACGAATGCGAGTATAGGATTGCCATGGCTGAAAAGGGGGTTCAACTTATACGCCGAGTATATGCAAAAAACATGATTTTTGGGCATGAGAAAAATGGGCTCATCTTATACTTAAATGCAGCAATCTCCGATAAAAGCAACTGTATGTCATCGTTCCACAGGTTAATGGTGTAACACCTCCAACACTGTAATGTCAGGCTACTTGCCTAAGTTTTTTTTTCGTTCATGGGGTGTGGGCATCACTGGCTAGGCCAGCACTTATTGCCCATCCCTAAGTGCCCTTGGTTCAGAGGGCATTTTTAAGAGTCAACCACATTGCTGTGGGTCTGGAGTCACATGTAGCCCAGACCTTTCCTTCCCTAAAGGACATCAGTGAACCTGCTGGGTTTTTGCAACAATCGTTTCATGGTCATCATCAAACTTCTAATTCCAGATGTTTATTGAATTTAAATTGCACCATCTGCTGTGGTGGGATTCAAACCCAGGTCCCTAGAGCATTACTCTGGGTCTCTGGAATACCAGTCTAGTGGCAATACCACTATGCCACCGCCTCCCCCGAAGTTAAGCTTCCCGACATACCTGACATCACACCGGCACTGAAGTTCATACATCAATGTTGCACAACATGTGGTAGCCCTATTTACCTCAAATTACCCTGGAAAGGCAAGGTTTCTGGAAAACTTGAACAACAGGTTAAGCAAATTGTTTCACGCTGCAGCTATGCAGTGACTATGTAAGTGGTATTTTCCATTAATAGGGTGTTGCCATCAGTCCAAAAAGACATTCTGCCTACCACACAATTCAGCAGCATCATGTATGAATTTCATTGCCAGTGTGATGCTAGGTACATAGACCATAAGGCCCAGTGACTGGCTGATCAAATCAAACAGCATGTTACTTCAGTTGTTCATAATAGGCAGAGTACAGACCGTACTCAACAGCCCAAGCATTGCAAAACTCAAAATTAAATGTCTACTGTTGGATGTGATTCCGCAATTGGGCGGCACTTGCTGAACAATCCTGAGTGCGCTAATAGCTAACAACCAGTTTAAGATAACCAGTCGAGCTCGTAATGTGGCTCATTTACACTTGCAAGAAGTGACATCCATTCATCCACAGGGACCCATTCTCTGAAAACGAAAGGAATATGTTCAAGCCTTGAGCCTTTTTTGAATTAGCCAGGAGTTTGGGGAGCCCATAGTTCCCCATCGCTTTCTCCTTGTTAACGCCTCGGCCGATCAGCGTCAACTTGCCAACAAAGCACACTTTTCTCCTGTAATATGAGTTGTTGTGATCGTTTGAAATTTGGCATTCTTGCGTTTGTCCAGGTGAGTGGAAGATGAAAAGCTCTGGCATCATATCTCTCTTTTCAACAATAGTATTGCATTTATATAGCGCCTTTCACACCCTTGTGATGTCCAATCTTTACAGCCAATGAAGTACTTTTGAAGTGTAGTCACTGTTATAATATGCAAAATGTGGCAGCCAATTTGTGCACAGCAAGCTCCCATGAACTGCAACCTCATAGTGAATAGATAACTTGTTTTTCTGATGTTGATTGAGGGATAAATTTGGTGGACACCACAAGAACCCCCCTGCTCTTCTTTGAATTGCGCCATCTTTCACTTCCACCCAAGGAAGCAGATAGGTTCTCATTTTTATGTCTCCTCCAAAAGAGAACATCACTGACAGTGCAGCACTCCCTCCACATAGCGCTGAAGTGTTGGCTTTGATTATGTGCTCAAGTCTTTGGAGTTGGGGCTTGAACCGACAACATTCTATCTTGGGATCCCAAAGGTTGGGATAGGAAAAAAACAGCGAAGCCTGTGTGGATGTTGGTCAAGGACAAGACAGGATCAGCTGTGATGCCCTCCCATTGTTGAACTGCCAGTTTGGCATTCAATGACAAGGCTCACACATGGGAGTACCAAAGCAGAACTTCTCTAACCTTGTCAAGAGCCTCAGAATGACCCTGGTGGACAGAACTACCTCATGGGTGAATATCCTCTTATTCCACCTTTCATTGTTTCAGCCTCTGGGACCTGAAATTTGCCTGAACAAATAATGAAACAATTTGTGGAATTTGGAAGCTTATCCCTTGTAAGGACCCACATAGCCCCATCCCACTTGGGCCAGTTGCTATTGGAGCTGTTCTGCACCATGCTCAGTACAGTACCAGCTAATAATACATTGGGAATATAATAAATGGACATTTTTTTGTTTAAAAAAAAGACTATGCAGTAATATACATGCCTTTGGTGGAAGATCTTCAGAATACATACAATCATAGTGGGACAGCCAGTGTCATCCTTTACTATTAATAATGAAATCTGGTCCCTCGACAGTCTGGGTGATAAATTCCTGTCTTTATAGCCATAATGTGCTGACCTGAGTGACCTTGACTAGTTCAAAGGCAAGGCTGTTTTTTCCTGACATTGCAAAGTGACCCTGAGGCCAGGGGTCACCTGTGAAGAGAAATTTAGAGCGCTATATCTATTGTGTCGAAGCTGAGCAGCAGTTTTCAGTCCTGGTGATTAATGACTGGCAGTTCTGGATGCTGTGTCTGTGTGTGTCTGTGTGTGTGTGTGTGTGTCTGTGTATGTGTGTGTGTGTGTGTGTGTGTCTGTGTATGTGTGTGTGTGTGGTGTGTGTGTGTCTCCTAGGCCAAAACATCTTCAGCTGCTTCATCAATAACCTTCCTTCCATTATAAGGTCAGAAGTGGGGATGTTCGCTGATGATTGCACAATGTTCAGCACCATTGACCACTCCTGAAGCAGTCCATGTCCAATTGCAGCTAAATCTGGACAAAATCCAGGCTTGGGCTGACAAGTGGCAAATAATACAAGTGCCAGGTATTGACCAATTCCAATAAGAAAGAATCTAACCATCACCCGTTGACATTCAATGGCATGACCATCACTGAATCCCCCACGATCATCATCCTGGGGGTTACCATTGACCAGAAAGTGAACTGGACCAGCCACATAAATACTGCGGCTACAAGAGCAGGCCAGACCCTAGAAATCTTGTGGCAAGTAACTTACCTTCTGACTCCCCAAAGCCTGTCCACCATCTACAAGGCACAAGTCAGGAGTGTGATGAAATACTCCCCATTTGCCTGGATGAGTGCAGCTCCAACAACACTCAAGAAGCTTGACACCATCCAGGACAAAGCAGCCCACTTGATTGGCACCAGATCCACAAACATTCACTCCCTCCACCACCGACGCACAGCAGCAGCAGTATGTACCATCTACAAGATGCACTGCAGGCAATCACCAAGGCTCCTTAGACAGCACCTTCCAAACTCACGACTGCTGCCATCTAGAAGGACAAGGGCAGCAGATAGATGGGAACACCACCACCTTGAAGTTCCTCTCCAAGCCACTCACTGACCTGACTTGGAAATATATCGCCATTCCTTCACTGTCGCTGGGTCAAAATCCTGGAACCCCCTTCCTAACAGCACTTTGGGCGTATCTATACCACATGGACTGTAGCAGTTTAAGAAAGCAGCTCACCATCACCTCCTCAAGGGCAATTAGGGATGGGCAAAAATGCTGGCCCAGCCAGCAAAGCCCACATCCCGTGAATGAATTTTTAAAAAATGTGTTTTTGTGTGGATGTGCGTTTGTGTGTGGGTATGTGTTTGTGTGTAGGTATGCGTTTGTGCGTGGGTATGCATTTGTGCGTGGGTATGCGTTTGTGTGTGGGTATTCATTTGTGCGTGGGTATGCGTTTGTGTGTGGGTATGCATTTGTGCGTGGGTATGCGTTTGTGCGTGGGTATGCGTTTGTGCGTGGGTGTTTGTGCGTGGGTGTGCATTGGTGTGTGGGTATGCGTTTGTGTGTGGGTGGGTGTTTGTGCGTGGGAATGCATTTGTGTGTGGGTGTGTGTTATGCGTGGGTATGCGTTTGTGTGTGGGTGGGTGTTGTGCGTGGGTGTGCATTGGTGTGTGGGTGTGTGTGTCTATGTGTCGGGGACGCTTGTCAGATCATCGTCAGCTGATGTAATGCTGATCTTGCCCTGTTCCTTAATCCCACAAACTGCAGCCTAGCCATCATCTGTCATGCTCTCGTTTGAGATAATGCCTCAGGACAATGCCTCATTGACGACAAAGTGATTTGAGGAGTAAAGTACTGAACGATGCTGACTTCTTCCTTCCAGATGTGTGTGTGCATGTGTGTATATATGATTGCATTCCTTAACCGCAACGACAAATAAAAGTGCCAACAAGCTAAACAGAGGGAGACAAATCCAGTCTGAAAGCCGATAGTTTAATGGGTTGTATCAGTGTGCTTAAGGCGCTTGCTACAAGCTTCACGGTGACAGTTTTATCAGCAGGCCAGCAACACTGGAAGGATTGCCTGTTATTTACTGAACTGGGACCGTGACTTTCCGAAAAAAAAAGATATACAGTTGACATAAATCCACATGAAGGATCAGTTATCAGTTCAGTGAACTCGTGACAAGAGACTTTTAAAATGCCATGAAATAGGATACTACTCCCTTGCTCTGCTCAGCGCTGCACACCACAGAGCTCTTGTTGGAGCTGCAAGTTCCCTTTTTGTTTTTTTTTCTTGATGCTGCCTGTTCTGTTTTTAATGATAATTCCACAGTGGGACTCACAAATAACACACTTTCTGTACCGCATGTATCACCATGCGCTTGGGTTTACAATTTCACTTCCAATTTGTTTGTGGTGAATTTTACTTTAGCCGGCAAGCACTCACCCTTTAATGTGTTGATTGTATTAAATGCGGATTAACGTTTTAGATGAAGAGATAGTGAAAATAAAAGCGTGAGTGGTTCTTTGTCCTGACACACAATGTTTTACCTGCAATTTAAAGTTTACATTCCAGATTATAAAAGAATTGAACACACAGGACCTAAGACATATAAATCTGTAATCAATGGTGCAGACTGTGTGGCACCAAGGCAGGCTGGGTCACTCTTTCTTTTGCCAGGGCTATGATTTGATCCCAGATTGCAGATTGTCCACTTGGGATTTTCAACTGGTGAGCGCATGAAGTTGTGCTCCAGTAGGACACAGAAAGATGGATGTTCAGCTGGGTGTAGTGGGGGCACTTTGAGGATTAGGAGGCAGTAACACATGACAAGAAAAGCTAGTTAAATGCTGCAGCGTATCTGTGCTTCCTGTTACCTATGACATATCCAAGGTCTTGAGAATGGTTGATGGCATCTCTGCAAGGTAGTATTGGATGCCAGTTGCCAATTACTCTATTCTTTGAGCATCTGACTCTGTAAATCGCGAACCTTTATGGATTGGATGTCCAAGAAACTTCATCACGATCCAGCAATTGCTTCATGATGATATGACCGTCTTGAGTGGGAGATCTGAAACAAATACCTTCAAAATCCAGACCAGGGTCAAGCAAGGCTGTCTGATAGCCCCCATAATATTTACAATCTACCTGACAGTGGCTATTCACTTCATTAAAGATCAACTGCCCTCTGGTGTCAGTATTAAATACCGTCTGGAAAATTCTTTAACCTCAGTTGCCTGAGAGAGACAGTTAATGTACCGACTACACATTGTACAATAGGACAAAGCTGAAGCAAGTAGTGACAATTTAGCGTTTTGCAAGTACGAGCAGGAATCATTGCACTCACGTAACTGGAAGGGAACATTTTAGGCAGAGCAGATAAGTAACCAATACCTGGGAGCCCAGCTGCTGCCTGGAAGATTTAGATATTTGTGTGCGCTTCTTGATATTAATTGCAGATTTATAGTTTGCGTAAAAAAAAAATGCCAGAAGTCATTTTTTTGTCACCTTATGATAGTCTGCCTAAGGGATGGGGGATGATTTGAGAGATTGCATTGGGATAATATTTTTCATTTGTTTATGGGATGGGAACGTCTCTGGCAAGGCCAGCATTTGTTGTCTACCCTTAATTGTCCTGAAGAAGGTGGCATGAACTGTTGCTGTCCACGTGGAGCATCCACACTGCTGTTAATGAAGGGAGTTCCAGCATTTTGACCCAGCAACACGTGATGGAATGTTCCAGGTCAGGATGGCCTGGAGGGGAGATTCCCATGGATTTGCTGCCCTTGTCCTTCTAGATGGCAGAGGTCATGGGTTTGGAAAGTGCTGTTGAAGGAGCCTTGGCTCTTTTTCGTTTTTCTCCTGTTATAGCCTGCAATTTGTGACTTTGGGTCTCCGAGGTAAATTTTGCAAGTCTGCAAGTAGCACAGGGCTTCCAATTCTCAGTGCACCAGTTTTGTGACAGACATTTTGAGACTTGAAAGCAAGACAGAACCAGCATGTGTGGGCCTCATTATCATATGCCAGTTTTGTGAACCAGGTTCCACAGTGTTATCTTTGACCTTTAGAAAATTTAGGGGCGTGACATTCGAGCAAGTAAGGTCCAACTAGTTGATGTACCTCATCGTTGGGTGTTGCATGATTGTCATTTTGCTGTCTGAATTTAAAGTTTCAGTTATTGGACTGAAGCATTTTGGCACTTCAAATGAAACACAAGGCAAAGTTTTGTTTTCCTTTTGTGATATGGTCCTTTTAACTCGTTGTGTTCCTTTCCAAGAGATGTCTGAAATGACCCATGCAAGTGTGGGAATAGCTGTCATGATCACACTACTTGCTGTACATGTACAACTTGGTGATGTTCAACCTCCAGTCAGCTTATGTTGAACTATTGGCTTTTTTTAATGTTCAAGTTATCTCAGCTCTGATCACAGGTGTCTGGTTGAAACACAAGCTCATTAGTGCACCATTGCCGGCACAGTCTAGCTCTTGCAAGCCCTGTGGACATAGTATATAACCAGAGTGGCACACCATTCCACTCAAATCCAAGGCTTCATACCCATTAGAACCCTTCTTTGAACTGGCAAAGAATGGAACAAACCAGTTGTGACTTTAAGATGAACCCATTTGTTTTACTCTCATTCATGCTTTCGTTACCTCTAGACTCGACTATACCAATTCACTGCTGCCTGCCCCCCACATTCTACCTTTTGCAAACTTGAGCTCATCCAAAGCTCTGCTGCCCATGTATTAACTCACAGCAAGTCATGTTCCCCATATCACCCCTGTGCTCACTGATATAAACTCGCCGCCAATCAAGCAATGGTTTGATGTTAAAATTCTCATCCTTGTTTTCAAATCCCTTCATGGCCTTTCCCTTCCCTGCCTCTGTACTCTCCTCCAGCCCCACAACCCTCTAACATACTTGCACTCCTCTAATCCTGGCCTCCTGTGCATCCCCAGTTATAATTGCTCCAACATTGGTGGATGTGTCTTCCGTTGCCTATAGGCCCCAATCTCTGGAATTTCCTCCCTAAACCTCTCTGCCTCACTTTCCACTTTTAAGACGCTCGTTAAAATCTGCCACAATGACAAACTGAGCTAATACCTCCTTATGTGGCTTAGTGTAACTCCAGTGGCTTGTATCCACTGGAGTTTAGAAGAGTGAGGGGTGACTTGATTGAAGTATATAAGATCCTGAATGATCTTGACAAGGTGGATGTGGAATGGATGTTTCCTCTTGTGGGTGAGTCCGGAACTAGGGGCACTGTTTTAAAATTAGCGGCCATCCTTTCAGGAGAGAGATGAGGAGAATTTTTTTCTCTCAGAGGGTTTTCTGACTTTGAAACTCTCTGCCTCAGAAGACAGTGGAAGTGGGGGTCACTGAATATTGTTAAGGCATATATATATTCTTGTTAGGCAAGGTAATCAAAGGTTATCGGGGGTTGATGAGAATATAGAACTTGAAACACAGACCAGCCATGATCTTATTGAATGGTGGAGCAGATTCGGGGCCGAATGGCCTACTTCTACTACTGTTTCGCATGTGTCATGTTTTGTTTTATAATGCTCCTGCGAAGGCTTTCATTATGTTAAAGGTGCTTTCTAAATATAAGTTGTTGTTGTTGTTGTGGTGGCTTTAAGGTGAACCCAACTGTTTTATTAAAATATAAAAGGCAAGCCAATTTGGATTGCTTACCCAGTGAAGTTAATTGCACATTTGCTGTTACTGTGGGAGCCTCTGTACAGGCAGGAAATAGTCATCCACAGGAAACTCTGCATTGCCTTTTTTCCATTTATTTCCCTGACTTTTTTTTTAAACTGCACCTGTGTCTTTTAATCTGAACTTGACACTGGGCTCAACCCCTTATGACTTTTTAGAGAGTGAAGTGTGACATATTGGTGCAGGCACCTGGGCTGGCCGAGGTTTTCATTTGCTTTTAGCCATACCATCAGTCTCGCTTTCTCATAAGCCCTTTATTCTGTTTGATACTAAATAATTTGGGTGTCTGAGTCATTAAATATCTATGTGTTTCTTTTTTTTTGTTGAAACAAGGTTGCTTGTTCAGGGATGGCCTTAAAATGAGGTTGAATTGCAAGTTCTGCTGGCAGTTGCTGGTCCAGGGCAGCAGTCAATGGTGTAATGGGAACAATTGACTAAAGAGCAGTAAATATTTGAGACAATCCAAGGGTGTGATAAATGTGCACCAGCTCAGTGGAAAAGGGCCCAAAGAAGTCTGTGGGACTCCTAATTGCCTGTGTTTTTCCAAAAAAATATTCAGTGTAATAAAAAGCAATTTCCCATGTACAGTATTCCAAAATATGTCCCTGAAGGATCAGGAGAAGCCATCTGTGTAGTAGCTCTGTGATCACAAACTGGTAAGTAGGGGTCAAATTACACTTGGTGGGGGTAGGGTAGGACTGGTATAGCTGTGAAGGAACATAATCCTATACTCCGTATAACCCCAAATGGAATCCCTGAGCTAGGTGAAACCCTAAAGGCGTCTAGGTTATTGGATTTTATATATACACAAAAAAACAATTTGTACTGAAGCACATTAACAAATAGTTTAATTATCGTTCTCATGAAGGTAAAGCATGTGACAGTGATTCTTTATATGTTTTTAATGAAGAATGTCATTTCTTTCTGTGGGTAATTGTAATATTTAGTTGCATGAGGCTTGTGAATTGGGATTAAAATTCCCTGCAGAGTTGCACTGAAAACTGTTCACACAGCTAGCTGAGTGGGCGATGATGATTAACTGATACTTCACATGGCCTTGGAAATAAAAAAAGCACGGAAACCTGCTTTTAAATTTAAGATTTTTAATGTTGTCTAATTTAAGGAAAGGATTAAAATACACAAAATTCCTTTTTAGGGATAATTCAGTGATCTGCTAATGATATTTTCTTTGTATTATAATTGGGCGTTTCTTACCGCCCTCTCCTGAAGCCGTTGACTCTTGTTGGGTTACACAGATGCTGATTGTCCAGCATCACCTTGCCCAAGTGACCACGTGCAAGCTTTAACCATGAGTGTTGGAGACATATTTGACTGGATGGCAGGAGCATCATCTGACTTCTACATGCAAATGCCTCCAGCGTAGGTCATGAGATAGTGACCGGGAGCAAGAATCATTCTCCTCTCACTGCGGTCATGCTGCCTCCTTGCATGAGATTGGTTAGCTCAGCACAAGAGCAGGGGTCAAGGCCCTGAAGTGGGATAACTGAAATGCGTTCATATTTGTTGATATTCAAATGTGCATTAATAGCTTTAGGATAGACAAATGTAGTTATGAGTTCTTTCTAAGCATTATGGGAAATGTAGCCAATACTGTAGGCATGATGGGATACTTGACCAAAGTGACTATGGGGGTATAGTCTTAGTGATTAGCAATTACTGCCTTAACAGCCTGTATAAAAAGACTATTCATTGTTATACAGAAGAAGGCGATGAGGGGGAACTGAAGGCCATACCCAAGGCTGAGGGTTGAGATAATGGGAATATCCGCTGCAGGAATAGTATGGTTAGTTAAGAAATTAATGAGACACATTATAATGAAATATAGGAAGATAAGGACAATAAATAATTGCTGTAAACACTGTAGCTTTGAGAGAGGCTCCTTGGCTGGCTGAGGTTTATCTCTCTCCCTTGCAAGTGCTTGAAATAAATCTTTGCTTGCTTGAATCTCACAGGCTGCAAAGTGGTCATTTTTTTTTTACCACAATAGCCCAGTGCTGCTAACTGGACATAGGTGAAGGATCAGGTTTGGGCAACTTACCTGAAAGGTGTGGTCCTCATTCCACACAGACACACACACACACACACACACAGACATTGTTGCATTTCCCAGCTGAGCTGTCTGAGGAAAGGCATAGGGTCACTTAATTACCAAATGTACTCATGTAAAAGTCACTCTAATGTATAAGTTGACCCCATGACTTTTGGCCTAAAAAGCGTAATTCTTCATATACTCTGTGTAAAAGTCGAGCCTAGTTTTTCAGGCATCAAAGCCAAAGTATAACCCTGGAGATGTTAATGATTCGATGTAATTGTCAATGTATAAATACTATTGAAAATTAATACTGGTAATTAAATGAGTAACTGTTAGATAATTAATGTTGATGAAATGTATGTAGTTTGTAATGTTATAAAATAAATAAATGTTAGATCATTAACATGAATTCTTTAGTGTTGTTGGTTTTTACTTTATTCCATTGTGAATCATTTTTGCATTTCACTTGAGCCCAAGCCAAGCATATATGTTAACCCTTCAGCACTGTGGGTGCACCTGCAGCAGTTCCAGAAGGCAGCTCACCTTCATCTTCTCAAGGGCAACTGGGGATGGGCAATATAAATGCTAAACCTAGCCAGTGACACCCGCATCACGTGAAAGAATAAAAAGAAACATTACCTGCGTAAAAGTTGACCCCATGACCTTTGACCTAAAACATTGGTCTCAAAAATTTAACTTGTACACAAGTATACATGGTAGCTGGTCAGTGAACGGGTCTGGAGCGTCCGTTCAGTGTAAATAGAAGCGATTGTTGCCTTAAAATGTGCAAGTTTTTACACACTTCAATGGATATATAAAATCAGGAGAGATTTGAAATGGGCTGCAGACTCACATAAAGACAAAACATACCCCAAGTCTTTGTGTCAGGATAGTCAGGTGACACTTGAATCTTTAAGATTGCATAATTCTCACTGCTCTCTAAAGAGATTGCACCACCTAATCTAGGAGTAATTATTGCCAACAACTGCCTGTGAGCACCTGCCTCACTTAACCATAAACTGCTTTTTTTTAAAAACAACCTAAAAAAGCAAATGAGCATTTTACTTCCAAATGACGCTGTAAAGACACATAATCGAGGTGGCCTTTTTTAACCAAAGCAGGAAGTAGAAACACTTTGCAGTCCCAATCCTTCCTGATTTTGATGAGTTTTGTTCAAGCTCCTGTCTGGCAGCTGTCACTACAGGTGATGAGCAGTAAGTCTCCACCAGATGCAGCCATGTAAATAAAAAAACAATATCCCAGTTACTGAATATCCACGCTCCATAAATATTTCAGCTCGGAGGATGATCCAAAGTGTAGGAAATTCAACAGACTTTTTAAGGTATTAAAGGTTGGTGAGGGTCAGTGGAGTTGTATGGGGTGGGGTTGCTGAGAAGAGATCAGCTCTTGTAGATATTGTGTTGGCATTTCTTGTGCCTGGAAGGAACATTTTAGTCAATCGAGAGCCAGAGCTGTAAAGTGGTTAAGAGCAGAGCGGGTTCCTAAATATTTGATGATGCGCATTTCTTTCTAATTTGATCCACTTTTTAGAGTTGCAACCTGACAGCTGCTATCACTTGTCGAAAAGGGGGTCAAACTCATATTCTGAACAAATGGAATCGAGAAGGTGTTGCACTGCCCTCTTGGCAGGAG